>NC_080587.1:69959301-70260968 GCF_029962835.1 Magnolia sinica | reverse complement strand
TAAACCCATGTGCTTCCCTTCTAGCTTGGGTTACAGGGAACTTAGAAAAATATAATTAAATTTCAGAAATAAAAAGCAACAAGAAATAAAGAAAAAATTGCAAATAGAAAAGATCTAAAAAAACAACTTTTAAAACTTTAGTAAAAATAAAAACTCTTTAAAAACCCTAAATTTTGCTTTGGGATGCCTTGAATAATGCTTAAGAATGCCCTAGGAAGCCCTATTTATAAGTAGGGAACTCCAATTTTCATATAAAGTTGAAAAACCCTAAAAACTGTCTAAAATATATGTATTTTTTTAAAATAGACTTCTCGCTGCATAGTTTGTTTAAAACAGACTTCCTGCTGCATAGTTTCCCAAAATAAACTTCACAGCTTCAGAATACACTTTTTCAGGACGATTTCAGGATTCTTCACTTCAAATCTTCAATTCTCTTCATTTCTTACTTGGTTTTCTTGGATCTTTAACATGTGAATCCCTTACCTTGGTGATTTTTTAGCATCAAATCCATGCTTTTTAGCACCCTTTTTCAATCCAAGCTTTTAAATTCACCTTGCAACACATACATGAGTAAATTAGAACATTAAGCTGATTCACGTTCATAAAACCAAGATGTAAATGGGCAAAATTATGTGATATTTGATTCTTAACAGTAGCCGACCATCACCAATAAGCCTGACCGGATCAGATCCCGCAACAGAGCTTTGCTTTGCCAAAAACTTAGTCCCATGCAAGTGGCTTCCGAGCTTTCACTGCGCACGCACGGTTGTTGTGTAAACTCCAGCCACTGCCTCTGGCTCTCGACCAACTCCTTGCTGCCTATAAAAGGAGAGGAGAGAGAGCATCAGGCCATCAAGTAGCCATAGAGGCATCCAAGGAGTTGGAAACGTGGGAGCAAAGAGGAGGCTTGGACGTGGAGCGTGGGTTGGCCAAAGAGTTCTTTCCTTCTCTTCTTTAGTTTCTTCTTTCCTTTATATTTTTAGCTTAATCATGTCTGTGATAAGCTAAACCTCTTAGCTAGGGCTAAGAGGTGAAGCTTGTAGTGTGATAGGTTGATTTTTATGCTTTGATTCATGTTAGTTGAACTATCTTTAACTCTAGTTTGATTATAAGGAATGCTTTCAATTTTTAATGGTCTGTTGTGACTTAAATTACAATGAATCTGCGATAGCTTTGAGCATGTTCTTTTCATTATTATGATTATGTAGTTACAAAGATCTGTTGTTCACTATCGCCCCTTGGACATGGTTGGATGATGAAATCCTTCTTAACATTCATACATCTCTCAGATTGGTTGTGAATTGGTTAAATTCTATTGTTTGCTTTGTTTCATGGGCATGGTTTTGTGATGGAATCAAGTCTAATTCACATCCTTTTCATCTCTTGAAAACTAGATCAAAGGAAGTTCGGAATTGGTTTTTAATGATATATCTTCCAACTGGACAAAGATGAGACTCTAAATCTAGTTGTGTTTATGAATCAAGCATAGATCACCCTGATCTCTACAAGTGGATCCTTGGTACCATAGTTTTCCACCTTTGAATTTTACAAGTTTTAGTTAAAGTTATTCACAATAATTCCTTTAATTTTCCTGGTTTAGATTTTATCTTCTTCTAGTTCTAGTTACTTTCAAAATACTTACAAGGTTCAGTCCCTATGGATTCAACCTAGGTCTTACCGAGATTATTACTACATCGCGACCCTATACTTGGGGTGGTGAATAGACCTCTTCTGATGCACTGCTTATGAGAGGCAGAAAAACTGAGAAATATACATGGTTTTCAAGGCCTAAATCTAAATCCAAGGGCAAGGCAAAGGCAAGTTAAAGTGCTGGAACTATGGGATGACTTGACACATGAAGAAGTATTACACAAATCTTAAATCACAGAAATAAAACTCCTCTAGGGAGGCCAACATTGCCACGTCTGATGAAGAGACAAACACATTTGATGTGTTGTCAGTGTCAATGATCGGACACTTGTATGATAATCGTAGAGATGAGTGGATCCTTGACATAGGGGCGTTATATGTAACGCCCCGAAGTTTTCAATACCCAAGTATTGAAAGTTATCGAGCGTTACCATGAAATTTAACTTATTATGTATATGTGTATGATACCAATCTAGCTATCTTAACCTTCCATCTATTCTCCAACATGAATTTAACCGTTTGAAATAATCTTCATTCATAGATTAAGCCATTCGACCGTTGATTTTAAGATAGGATCATCATATACCCAAGTGCATAACTAACCGTTCAATCAACTATTCATCGATAGGTAAAGATATCTGACGTCCACTTTAAATTTGGACCACCCGATCAACTACCCGATCTCTATATCTGCTCATACACGTATCGAATCGAGATGTTAATCCGTTCATCTTATTCACCACTTATGAATATGCTTAACCCACCATTACAACTACAATTTGAGGAACTACAATGTGAACAGGTCACTTGAATCTAATGGTATACATGTTCCGCCTCTTTATTACTCCAAAAACCAATTATGTTCATCCGTTTATGAAACTGACCGTACATTCACCTACATATATGGTCAGAGTACTAATTATCAGGTTTTACTATTTTTAATAGGTCATCTGACCATCCATTATGTGGTCTGATATATGTACCTTCCCTTAATCAATTTGGTGAATAACTATTTATTTATAATGATTTAGATATAAGTTATTTGGTAAGAATTGCTTAGAAACGTGTCTATAACCATGTAGAACCATTAGATTTTTCAAAACTCTTATATCAACAATAATTACAAAAATGCCATTAACCTAGACCCTTAATTCCAAATCACATAGTTCTCATAATACGTTTAATATGAAATTTTATACCATGACTATGTATTATAAATTAATCACATATGTCAAATTTCAGTTATTAGATCATTGTAAAAGTGGCCCAATTGACAAATCAACCCATTAATCATTAATTTTGGTGCCCTTTGACTGAGGAAAGCTTGTAGGTATTCGTATTAGGATATTTCCATTCAAATGAACAATTTGGATTGCCCATCATATGGACCAAGTTTGAAATATGAAGACCCTACTTTGGTAGGCTTTTACTTAGGCGCAAAGTTATCCTTTTGAGGCTTACTAACTCGGTATAAATCTAGATCTTTAGATCTAACCACTTCCTGTCGTCCATCACAATTCAAACTTGAACCACACTTTGGCCTCATATGACTACGATATTATAAAAAATTTAGACCCCAATCTATTATCTTACACCATTGAATGCGGAAGCCAATTCCTTTCTTTTGACACAACAGGTGAAATTTCATATTTAGGCCTCTTCGACCATTGATCAACCATCAACTTTTGTCTAACCATTTGCCTATCCTAATTACATATTTTCTTCAAATTTGGGCCTTGATCATTAAGAGTGGACCATTAATTTAAATCAACTCCATTTTGGCACCCGCTAGGAGAGATTTGAAGATAAAACAATATAAGGCTCGAATCTGCTTCATATTTGGGCTCATGGGTTAACAAGACCTGAATAAACTCATGAATGGAGTGGATTCTCATGAAAACCTCGTAGTGGACCCCACTTGGCAGTAGGAATTAGTCACATTCCATCAATTCCGTGCAAACAACGATGGAAAAAAAAATGGAACTCCTTCGATGTCCGATTTGCGTTCAAGATGGAACCAACTCCTACTCTTTCTCCCAAAGCAGCATGACCCGAGGAGGGCCACTCTCATTAGATCTCAACCGTTCATAGGCCATCCAAGCTTGAGAATACACATGGCAACAATCTCTTCTACAGATCCTTTTCTTTTCTTTTCTTTTCTTTTTCCCAAAACATAATTATAAATTAAAACTAGCAGTCGAATTTAGAAACAAATCTAGATCATCTAACCAAGACTCTGAAAGTCTTCAAACCCAAATTCCAATCCGACTATTCAAGCATAATCGGAATTAAAAACGGAAACCCCATAGTTTGCGTCACATGCGGTATAAAAGCCATGTCTATCGCGGAACCCACCAAGCAAACACATCGTAACCTTCAATTTTCAAAGTCTATAAGCTTCCGTGCTTCCATTTGGACCATCCACAATGATCACCTCGAAGAAAGATGGGCTGGAACAAAATCTACCATTAAAATGGCAGTCATCTTCTTCATTAGAGTGATGTCCGTCGATTGTTGAGGCTGCACTATCTCATGATCAAATCCATTCAATGAGTGGCCCACCTAAACATGTGGAATCTCCTAATATAGTATAAGAAATGAACCAGCAATCTGGTGCATCGTATCGGATTGAACAACTCACATCTGAGTCATGCGCAAACTCCCACATGCTGTGTAACATGTTAGGAGCTCCCTCTTGCACAACAGATGTCCAAACTTACCTATATATTCTCCATCATGGAGATATTTTAGCCAGATTATGGGAAAGAGAGAGAGAGAGAGAGAGAGAGAGAGAGAGAGAGAGACGGTGGGGGGGGGAAGCATGTCGGATCGCCATAACCCAGCATCGAGGCTAGCAAGACATGTCATGACCAAGTCCGTGGTTAAACTGAGGTTGCATAGAAATCCAGCAGAACGGAGTCGAGTTAGTAAGCGTTTTCACTGGATTTTGAGTCTGGATTAGGCTAATACCATATGCTAAACAAGGTAAGCTACTACCCAGATTCCATCTAAATTTACATCTTCCTATATAGATGTAATAGTAAATCTTAAACTAGCTCTAACCAAAATTTTATCCTAATCATATAATATATTTAGTATTGTAATCTAACTATAAAATCCAGGTAATAATGTTTAGAATTCAACCTTAAAGTACGTACGTGAAAATCTAACGGTACGAGGGCGTGACCCGACTTTAAGGTGAGGGTTTTCCTTTAAATTTTGTGATGAGATAAGTTTGTCTTGTATTACCTGCTTCATGATATTGTTATTTATGTTGGACTCATATTATATACTTTCCCTCACTTTATTGCTACTTTGCACGCAAGTATTACGCTAGACATCGCACTTTTAGTAATTATATATATTATTGTGGACGTAATGTGTTTCAGGTAGCAGCCCTCTTGGTCAGCACATAATCCCGTGGGTTGGTGAGTGGTGCACAATCGATGTAAGTAAATCGTAAAGCATGTTACATCACTTTTTCAGGATTAGATGTCAAAAATAATCACTCCATGAACACATCGTGTCACGTAAATCTCTTAATCGTGTTGTTGTGTTGCCTTGAGATGTTCGCATAAATCAACATTAACGTTGGACCACTGACGAATCTCTGTAGTATGGGATGCGGGGTGAGCCGTTTATCTTTAAATTGCTTTTCACATTGTATCAAGATCGCTGAGTGTGATGGACCGAATATACTTTGCTAGGCATGCATATCATATAAAATGTTTGCGCATTCCGATACCACTTGTATTTGTGGAGAACGAGATGTATCAGAACCCTTCTATTATTCTTATGAATTATTTAAATTATTAAAAACTTTAAAGGACAACCACTACTATGAGTAGGGCGTTGAACCTCTCCAACTGCACAAATGTGCAGGTGAATCACTTGTTGATGTAAAGGATGGCGATCATTCTGTAGAAGATGAGTTCAAATAGAGAAGATGAATAGTGCACTATTAGTTTTATTTATTTTCCACTGCCAACTTTGATAATGTAATAAGCTCCCATTAAGAGGGCATTTAAGAATTATTTGTACGCTTTTTACTCTAATGAAATAATACATACAATTGATTTTATTCTCGTGAATGGTTACCTTCGCGAATGTAATCGGATGTGATCAAAATGAAAAAAGAAAGAAGAAAAATAAGGTGCAATTTTGAAGCATCCAAGTTTTACATTATTCACACTCAGAATTCTTGGGCATGAGTATGTACTCGTGCCGCGAAAATTCGAGGAGTTACATCATATCACATGACTCCTCATCGAAGTTGGTTCGCTAGTTACAAAGAGTGCGATGGTGGATATGTATTTATGGGTAGTGATAATGTTTGTAACATTGTGGTTGTTGGTACGGTGCACATCAAGATATTTGATAGGATGGACTGTACCTTGACTGAGGTCAGACACGTTCCTGACATGAATAAGAACTTGGTTTTTGGTTTCTCTCGGTGCACTCGAGGCAATGAGGTGTAAGTTCACCGGTCTTAATGGTGTCCTTAAGGTTTCAAAATGGGCACTCGTGGTTATGAGAGCGTAGAGGCATGGAAACCTTTACAGGTTAATTGGAAGCACTTTAGTAGTTGGAGAGACAGTGGCTATTGTGGATTCCACGTATGTAGCACACTCGTCTGGGCCATATGAGCAAGTGAGCACGAATGTACTTTCTGATCATTATTTGATTCCAACTTTTAAGAATTTTGATTTAGATGTATGTGAACATTGTATATATGATAAACTGTAACGCCCTAGAAATCGGGGGTCGTGCATATACTCGACTCCCGAGTTCCCGAGGTCACTTATAGCCAATTTTCATTAATATGCGATCCAATCTAAATGCGCAGCCTGGAATCTCCTAGAACATGAAGTACATCCACACAAGTCCACTGAAATGAAAGAGACTGAATACAAAAATTTATATATATATATATATATACATGTCCAAAAGAATACATGGGTCGTATAAGATGCTACTCAAAAAAATTGCAAAAGAATAGTAACTCCAAAAAGGAATAAAACTGAGCTCCTACTCAGTGATCCAATCCCGCCTCTCAAGCTGGCGGAGAACCGTCCATCAACTGGAAGTAGGACAGCTCGTCCTCCTCCTCGAAGCTCACCTCATCAGGCTCCTCAAGCCTTGAGTCACCTGCATCTATGAACGGGTCTGGTTGGTGTTTTAAAACACCGTCCCAGAGTGGGAGTGAGTGATCAACTCAGTGGGTGCTATTAACCTCAAGTTATCACAGGCATCAATTATAATATGATCTTAATGAAAAGCAGACAATCACACACGTCTAATTAATCTTATTAATGCGCATGTATGCAGCATGACATGATGCATGCCCTCACCACAACACTCCCTTGTGCGACACCATCTAACGATCGCCAATGCCAACACTCCCTCAATGCGACCTCGACTACCGAGTCGCCAGCCTAACTAGTGCAATGCAATGATCGTGTTAGCCGTGTGATTAGTTAGGTCCATTCATCCAGCAGATTTGAGAATTTGGTACACCCCACGTATCAATACCCTAAACGGGTTGCGAGGCTAAGACCCCCTAATGCGTGAGACCGAGACCCCGCGGTCCATGATCCCGTCGGGTTCCTCATCCCCGACTTCAAGCACATGAGTTCCATGAGAAAGGGATCGCTCGTGGTCACTACGGGGAGGCGCGGTACCCCAGCATAGGCCGACAGCTCGGACACAGTGTCCCATTCCACAATGCCCGACTCACGAGGCTATGGACCAGATTTTAAGTGGGTTATTGATGAGCTACAACGGTTGTAGGGTGTTCCAGGTTCCATACAAGTGTGAACAAGCAGGGTTAACAATCAAGGTTGGTCAGACAGTAGGCTAGACCACCCGAGTCGGGCGAGCATGTGGCGAGTGACATCGGGCACAAAGGACTCATGTAGTCGAACTACAGCCACCCGCACACACCCGCCCAAACGCATGGGTCTATCCATAACATAGTCCAACTGATGGGACTACCGTCATTTCTCAAATTCCTGACCAACCCAAGGAGGGTGAGGGGACCCATAACATGTCAACTAACCAACTTATCAACAAGCATAATAATATCATATTCACAGACATCTCAACCATACAAGAATGAATATTCCTACAAGCAAGCAAACATTATCAAGAACAAAGTGCATGTGATAGTGTGGGTTTGTAAGGAAGCTAAGCACTTCCTCCATCTTGAGAAATCATATGTACAAGAGTGATAAATCATGCATCCAATGAAGCAACATCACATGAGAAAATTAAACATGGCATGAACATGTAATCATCCATACACCAAATCATGTGAGAGGCAAGAACAATCATCACAAGAGTCAATCCAACAATTCCATATTATTTCAACAAACCTAAAATTCCTAGGCTTTCTCTAGATTCTCCAAATATAAAATCCAAGCAACCAAAATCATTAATCTCATATTAAAATTGGTGCTAGGCCACCTAAGAGCAATAGTCTGCACCTCCGGATTGTTGAAGGCTTGGAAGACGACCTAGGAAGATGGATTTTTGGGGTTGAACGGCCGAAATCCCTAAAGCAAGCATTTGTATGTTAGAATCCATGACAATCTCTTCTTAATACATGGATTTCAAGAAAAATGGGTGAGGGGTTTTACCTAGACGACCAATGGACGATTCTTGTGGTTGTGGTGTAGGGATTTCCTTGGAGAAGGGGTAGAGAGTTGCAAGGTTGAGCTTCCTTGGGCCCCACCATCAACAACACCCTCCTTCACTCTCTTCTTCCTCTCTCTTTCTCCCTTTTCTCTCTTCTCTCTCCCTTTCCTCTAGGGCAAAATCGTATGGGGAGAGGGGGTGCCCAAATGAGGCACTTTTATAATACCAGATTTGGCATAAATGGCCCTAAAGGCTAGGGTTTCATTATACTAGACCTATAGGAGGGTCTTTCTAAGCTCTAGGGCCCACTATGAGGTGTACACATTGATTTACACCGTAGGATAGTTAGCCTTAATGATGATCGACGTATGGACATGATCGGTCCGCCATTTGGATGCGCCGATCAATAGATATGATTAGAAGTCTGTTCAATGGTCACCAATGATCGATCGGGGCCGCAGCTATACAGATATGAGCAGGAAAATATTCTTATTCCACATGTAAAATTTGGTCGCAAACCAACGGTCCGAAATCCTCAACTTTGCATAAGAGGGGACGACCCAATTCACTTAAGTTTCAGCTCATTTCTTTAAGGTATTTGCACTTCTCATGCACTCGTCCTTTAGCTCAAGTTGAGCGGTTTTGGGCAGTACCCAGGTCCGACTCTTGTGATGGACGTCAAGCCCAGCAAGACGGACATTACTCTATAATTTTGTAACTAGTGGCCCACCAACGAACAGTTTAGAGTTTGTTCAGAAAATCGGGGCATTTTTAGAATGAATTAGGTATTGAGATTTCTCGTGGGCGATGATTAGGGTTTGGATTAACTATGTTCATAGTGTGGCCTATTCATAACTAGTGAAAGTGGAGATTTAGTCATGATTACTCTAAGCCGTCGGTTTTTGGCTAAAAGAGTAATGGGGTTGATTTGGTCTATTATTCAAGATTCGGGCCTTATCTAACTTTGCCCCGGTTAGATCTTTAATTTAGTCATGCTTGCCTTGATTAATTAGAGAAGGGTTGGTTAGATTCGGGTCCTCTAGCCTTAAGTTTCAATGAATTCCCACAATGGCCCCTTAGGATTCCTCATTGGCTTTGGGGCGGACCCAACACCCCATTGGCTACCAAATTTGGTGTGTAGATGCCTTATGGCCCAATGAGGGGCCATATAAAATTCGAAAACAAACAGATGAACGGTTATGGGGTTTGAGTAAACGGTTCTGATCTTCAAATGGCCCTATGGGGTCCATTTTGGTGATTGGAGTGGTTTTGGCGGCCTTATGGTTATGAAATTCATAGGATAGTTGCTTCATGGCCCGATGAAGGGCCACAGAAAATTTGGGGACGATCGGATTTGGAGTTTGGTCGCATGGCCCTGATTTGTGATCAACGATCACCGTTCCACGATCGGGTCCCAGAGTTTGTGGACGGGTGTAGGAAAATTTATTAGACCTCCCCTGAAAATGTAGAAGAGATCTAACGGCTGGATAGTCTTGTATCTCAGCTTCATTTGCGAGCGCCAGATTCTGGTCCTAGCATAAGTGGGGTACATTTAGTCAGTGCAAGATCCCACTTCTGGGTGTCCACTGGGTCCGTGGTCCATGATGGTCCACAAGCCTAGTGAGCTCTATGGTTCCCTAAATTTTTAGATTTTTCTGACCTTCCCACGTCGCGGTACAGCCCGCACGGGCTGTCGCTAGGTGCAAACGGCCATCTGGCTTGGAGGCCCGTACCAGGTTCTATCAGGACCCGTCTGGCCTAATCAATTGGGTAAATCTTGGTCTAATTTATTTGTGATACCTCGCTACGAGTAGCTTAAACGAACGGTCTTGTGGCAAATCCTACGTGGACGCCCCAAGATACGTTCTGGTTGGGTGGGACGTTACACTACACCTGATGTTCAAGTGATCGGACGGATTGTTGAGGGTCAAATATTGCATATCAGACCCAGTTATTGCATGGATTTACAATCATTGATGCCGTTTAATAGCCTGATTTAATCGTGTTTATGATGCAGAGTGTATTTACAAGCATGAACTGAAAAAGGGTGCTTGAACCATGGATTTGACGCTCTGATGACACCCAAGGCAAGGGACGGACTCCAGGGGACCAAGATCGATGGAATTACATACCAGGGATCCAAGGAAATCAAGCCATTCATGTTAAAGAGGCCTGAAATTGGTGAAGAATGCAAGATCACATAGTTCCCGTCATCTGATTGGCTCAAAACTTTATACATGGCCTGAGGGCCATAAATTAACCGTACATATCAAATTTCAACCCTCGGATCATTATGGAAGTGCCCCAACTGAAAGATCAGCTCATAAACCATTGATTCTGGGCCTACCTGATATCTGGAACTGTCTCAACTTTGGTCTCGGCGGTTTAAATAAGATGACGAAACAAATGGATGGTTTGGATTTTGATAGAACATTACAATGGGCCCCGTATATACAGCGTGTGTACATGAGGTACACACGTACCCGAGCCGCACCAAACCAGCTAAAGCGGGTCAGCAGCGCTGACCCGCATCTTCTTCCCAAAAATGGCAACTTCCGTTTTTGCGTTGAAACGGACGGACGCTGTCTGTTTTTACGGACGCTAATGGGCCCCACACATTGTCCCAGTGGACAATCCAAACCGTCCATCGTGTAGAGGGCCTCGACTACTACAAAATCTTGCTGAACTTTTGGACCCATGCAAGCACACGTGCGCGATACAGAGGCCACAAACAGGCAGTCCTGAGATGTTCAAAATGATTTTTGGGGTGATTTCTTCTTTGGACCGCGTCAATGGACGTTCAAAACCACCCATTCTTGACTGAAATTTCGTCCTGAATCTAATGGACGGGGTGGATTTCCCCGAAAATACCTCTGTGGGGCCCACCGATCACGTCAGCGCCGGACGTGCGAAAGGCTACGCACGTCCGCGAAATCTGATTTTCCAGGCAGTTGTGGCCCACCATCTTTGATCATATGGCAGATCTGAACCGTTCATCATGTAGACCAGCCAAAATACTTCCAAGAGACGTTGATTTTACAAAAATAATGCAAGGAACGCGAGAGTTATGAAGCCCCAAACTTGGCTGCGAAAAGGCTTTCGCCGCGTGCGATAGCTTCCCAAATCCGATTTCCACCACTCCAAAAGCTATAAAAAGAGTTCCAAAAGTGGAGAAGAAGCTATGCTTGAATAGGGGACGTCAGATAGAGAAAGAGAGGCGGAGAGAGAAGTGTTTGAAATTTTTATCTATTTTTTCTTTATTTTTCTTCTTTTTCCTATGATTATGTTAGGCTAAATCTCTTAGCTAGGGCTAAGAGGTGAAGCTTGTGGCGTGATGGGAGCTTCTACAGGTTTGATTTGAACTGAACTGATGGACTCTGTTTTGATTTAAGAAATTCTTTTAGTCATTAATGGTTTGTTGTGATTTAAATTACAGTAGATCTGTGATGGCTTGAATAATTCCTTTCCTTTTATTTTGATGTTCGGAAACCCTGTTGTTCGCCATCGTCTCATAGACATTGTTGGATGATGGAATCCTTCCTAACACTCATACATCTTTTAGTTGGGTATGGATTGGTCTAAGTTCTGTTGTTTACCTTGTCTCTTAGGCATGGATTTGTGATGGAATCATACCTAATTCTTATACCTTTCATCTCTTGAAAACTATATCAAGTAAGTTCAGTATAATATCCATGAAGCAGGCATAAGATCTCCCTGATCTCTACAAGTGGATCCTTTGAATCCCTAGTTCCCTTTCTCTGAATGCTTTAAGTTTAGATTAATATTTCACCATTATTCCTCAAATCACAATTGGTTTAGATTTCATCTTAGTCTAGTTCTAGATCTGGTTATTTTCAGATAACGTACAGGTTTCAGTCCCTGTGGATTCGACCTCGGTCTTACCGAGTTTATTACTACATCACAACCCTGCACTTGGGGTGTGAACACGGATTCATTGGCTTCCTACGGCTGATTAATCGTACTGGTGCGATTTTTTACTGGTACCACCCCTGTATACACTAACATTGAGTGCTAATGGTTAATAAGTAATATTATAAGTTAATTAAATTTAAAAAAAATTAAAGGAATTTTGGAAATCCAAAATAGTGAAAATTCAGGATGTTACATAAACCATCTAGATTATCTTTTAAATATGGAAAACATATATGTAAGGAAGTGTTTGATTATGTGCACTCTGACGTATGGGGGCCATCAATAGAGGTTTCTATTAGAGGATTGTCATGGTTTGTCTCATTTATTGACGACTACTCCTGAAAAGTTCGGGTTAACTTCATGAAACGTAAATCCAAAGTTTTCACCATATTAAAATAATGGAAGGCAATTGTGGAAAAACAGTAAGGGCGAAAATAAAAGTTTTAAGGACTGACAATGGTGGTGAGTTTACTTCCACTGAATTTAATGAATATTGTAAAGATGAAGGGATCATTAGCACAACACAGTGTGCCACACGCTCGAACAAAATGGTGTGGTTGAACGGATGAACTAGACACTCTTGGAGAGGGCCCAATTTATGTTAAATAATGATGCGTTGGATAAGAATCTATGGACTGAGGCCGTTAACACGACATGCTATTTGATGAATCGGTCCCCTTTTACAACAATTGATTGTAAGATCCGAGAGGAAGTATGGAGCGGTCATAAGATGGACTAATCAGATTTGTACATATTTGGTTGTAAGGCTTACTCTCATGTACCATCAGTTGAAAGAGATAAGCTAGATCATAGTAAAAAAGTACATCTTTGTTGGATATGGCATTAGTGTGAAAGACTATAGGTTATACGACAAGGTCATACGCAAGGTCATTACTAGCCGTGACGTCAGATTCAATGAAAACTCCCTATTCCGCAAGAATGATCAAGATGAGCAAGAGTAATCAGAAAGGTTGATCGTAGACATTCAGATTGACATAGATAATACTCAGGCATAGACAATATGCAGATAGAGGTACAGGAGTAAGTGAAGCAGTCACCTTTGAAAAGAAACCCACCATGAGATTGCAGGTCACCGGCAAGATACAGAGACGTCTCTAATATCACATATGCCCTTGTTATAGATAAGGGGGACTTGTCTACTATTTAGGAGGCTCTTGATGAGTCTGATGTAGAAAAGTGGAAGGCGGCCATGGACGATGAGATGAACTCATTGTACAAAACAACACATTAGAGTTGGTGGAGCTTTCAGTGGGTTGAAAAGCAAAATGAGCTATTAGACGTATCATAAATGATTTTGGGGTAGGACGAGCTACTTTAGGAGTTGTGCCCAACATGAAAAGTACTTAGAATGATTAGGAGAACATAATTTTTTTCAACCAAATAGGACACTATTTTTGGCTAAAAACCATGCCCACATCGAATTTGCGAAATACGATCAGATCGACAGTCGAAATCCTATTTTAATTTCATTTTTACTATTTATAGTAAGTTTTAGTTTGAGTATATAACTCTTCATCCGTTGGGCTTTAGGAGTTACGCCTAACATGAAAAGTGCTTAGAATAATTAGGAGAACATCATTGTTTGAATAAATAGGACACTTATTATTATTGGCTGAAAACCATGCGCACTAGTAGGAATCATGACCGACTATAAATAGTAAGTTGTGAATCCTAAGAGTTTTAGTTGTAGTTTAATTTCGAAACTTCTTTCATGGCTTAGTATCCCTATTTAAAGGAGTGTAAACTCATCTATTCAATCATCAATCAAATTACAAATTTTGTAGAATTTTTTTCTATTTTCCTTGTTTATTTTTTCCTCGTGGATTTGAGAAGTCTCTGTGAGGAGTCTAGAGAAGCTCTGTGGATTCGGAGTAGTTATCCTTAGGGAAGACAGTGATTGACCTCATCACGTTCATCCCTGTGTTAGCTCAACTCTGGTTGGTCCCTTGCCTATCCTAACCGACGAACTACCGTGAGGATTGACCCGACCTACCTCGAAGGAAGGTTTGACCACGATTGACAGTTCGACTCTGGAAGATCGGTCTCAACCATTCGATCTACAGGACGACCTCGGTCCCTTGATCCAGAGATTGGCCTCGGCCATGTACCCTGATCTTTTTAGATCTCGATCACTTGTAGATATTATCAAAGAGATTTGAGATCCCTCCAAGATCTCTGCTGAGGATCTCAGACGATAAGAGATTTTCCCTACAATATATACCTACTAAATAGGGAGATAACCTTCTACGTCACTGTCACCCAGCCACTATAAATAAGAACCTAGCCTACGGTGAAAGGTATGCACAAATACACATCAGAAACTCTATATTCTACTTGACCCAGTCTGCTTGCACTGACTTTGGCATCGGAGGGTTCCCTGCATTAGCTAGGGTCTCCTTGGTTGTTCTGTTTTGCAGGTCTATCAACGGTCTAAGGGGATGTCCAGATTTCAGCATCAACAATTGGCGCCGTATGTGGGAGCGCCATCAAAGCCGTTTCCATCTCATCAAGGCTCTATGATGACTAAGGGCAGGAAGAAGGCTTTGGCTACTTTAGCCACGAATCTCTTCGCATTGGCGGAATAGTCTACAAATCAAGGTGGTCCACCCTCTTAGCAACATGCCGATTTTGCCCCGCAACACCTGCAAATAGGTCTCGCAACTGGGGGTACGACTTGTCTCAATGGAAAACCAGGTCGGAATTCTGACTAGCAATATCGACCGCATTATGCACATGCTGGAGAGACAGAACCCTTCACTTGACCGTGGTGTGGAAGTAGCCGCGGCTACTAAAAAATCTCGACCTCTAAGGCAAAGACACGCGTCCGCATGAGATCGACAGAGAGTTGATAAGGCACCGTTTTAGCACACGCCTCCTTGAGCTCCCCCCACGATCATTACGAATCCCCCTGTATCCTGCACCAGTCGCATTTCTCTCTCCTGCAATGATGATAAATCTAATCAACCAACTGACCTCTCGATCCCAAGGCATCATGTCAATTAGCTCACAGCTACTTGCTTCTCGAGCTAACAAAGGGCGTTAGGAAGAAGGGGGGATACTGTTATGGGTTAAAATGAACTGACCAGGAGCGACCAGTATGATGAATAACATAAAAGCATTTCTAAGGAGAACAGTTCAGTTTCAATGTCCATGTACGACCTCTCCGAACGGCTCAAGGAATCGACCACATGACAAAGGGCTCGACTCTGGTCGGTCCCTTGCCTATCCTAATCGACGAACTACTGTGATAATTGACCCAACCTACCACGATCGACAGTTCGACTCTGGAAGATCAGCCTCGACCCTCTGATCTACAGGACGGCCTCGGTCCCCTAACCCGGAGATTGGCCTCCGCCATCTACCCCGATCTTTTTGAATCCTAATCACTCAAAGATCTTATCAAAGAGATTTGAGATCCCTTCGATATCTCTGCCAAGGATCTTGAAAGATAATTGCAATACACTCGAAGGGAGATTCCCCCTATAACACGCACCTATCAAATAGGAAGATAACCATATACGTCACTGTTGCCCAGCCACTATAAATAAGAACCTAGTTTACGATGAAAGGTATGTACAAATAAACATTAGAAACCCTACATTCTACTTGACCCAGTCTGCTTGCACTGACTTTCGCATCAGAGGGTCCCTTGCATTAGCCAAGGTCTTCGTGGTTCTTCTATTTTGCAAGGTCTATCAGCGATCTAATTAAGGAGGATGTCTGGATCTCAGCATCAACACTTTTGGGTCATAGACCATACTATACAGAGAATGTTATATTAGTATTATGCCTTGAATAACCAAGGCTTGTGTTTTGTGGGCCCTTGGGATGTGCGACGAACATCAGCCACATTAATCAAATGCGCCCTTCTATAGTGGGCTACCAGCGTCTATTTAGGACAATCCATGACTTAGGTGGGTCACACCATAGACATCAGTTGAAAGTAGATATTTACCCATTATAATCTTCATAGTTGTTTATAGGGCCCACTGAGACATGTTTTAGAAATCCAGCCCATTCATTCATTGTGTGTGTTCTACTTGGATGAGGGGTCACACTAAGTTTCAGCCATATCCAAAACTCAGGTAAACCCCTACAAGTACTTTTATATGTTTTAGTCATGATTTCACACTACGTCAGATAGTGTGGCCCACTTGAGTTCCACATGCGGCTGACTTTTAGAATATCCCGTAAATTAGAGGGGACCTCCAAATGCACAGTTTGGATGTCCGATAAAGATCACAGTGGGGCCACACGACTCCAAATCATCGAATGCACAGTTTGGACCATTTCCGTGTATATATATATATATATATATATATATATATATATATATATATATGTGTGTGTGTGTGTGTGTGTGTGTGTGTGTGTGTGTGGGAAAAGGTTCTATTCGGTCGAGCTCATGGGAACTCCCTGTGAGGTTGAGCTGTGTGGGCTCCACCATGATGTATGTTAAACATCTACCTCATCAGTCAGATGCACCATTCCACAGTGGGACTGGGCTAAAAAATCAAGTCAATCCGTGACTTTTTGGGCCACACCATGTACAAAAGTTGAGAGAGGTTATACTCCATTAAAACATTCATAATCATTTTTTGGGCCCACTGAGATATGGTTCACAAATCCAGCCCATCCATTATGTGTGTCCTACTTGGATGAGGGATCAGACCAAGTTTCAGATTCATAAAAATTTCATGTGGGCCCCACCAAGTGTTTTTTATGTGTTTTAGGCATGTCTTCACATGATTTTAGATGGTATGGCCCACCGGAGTTCCATATATGGTTGATTTTTGGGATATCCCCTAATTTAAAGGGGACCCATCAAATACACGGTGTTGATGTTCGACATACATCATGGTGGGGCCCACACAGCTCGACCTCATGGGATCTCCCATGAGTCAACCGTATAAAACTTTTCCATATATATATATGGGAAATTTATTATGAGGTCGACCTCACAGAACTTCCCATGAGCTCGAGCCGCATGGGCCCACCGTGATTTAGGTCTAATATCAACACCGTGCATTTGATGGGTCCCGTGATTTAGGTCTAATATCAACACCGTGCATTTGATGGGTCCCCCTTTAGGTTATGGGATATTTCAAAAATCAGCCGTGTAAGCAACTCAGGTAGCCCATATAATTTAAAAACATGTGAAGACATGCCTAATACATGTAAAATCACTTGGTGGGTCCCACTTGAGTTTTGGATGCGGATTAAACTTGGTCTAACACCTCATCCAAGTAGGACACACAATGGATGGGAGGGATTTGTGAAAAACATCTCCGTGGGCCACTAATTGATTATGATGGTTTTAATAGGAGAGTAATCCCTCTCAACTGTTGTATGATGTGTGGCCCACCTGAGTCAAAGATTTACTTGATTTTTAATCTTGTGTCCCACCATGGAATGATGCATCTAACTGTTGAGGTAGATTTTCGACACACATCACGGTGGGCCCACGCAGCTCGACCTCATGGGAAGTTCCCATGAGGTCAACCTCATAGCACCATTTCCCATATACATAGAGAGAGAGAGGCATTTTATTGCGAGTTTGCTGAAGCAGTGACTAAATATTTCATTGAGATTCTCTACCAAACACGGTGGCCATTGAGTGTATATTTCCAAGTATGAGTCTACTTTAACGGTGAAGATGGAGTTTGGGTTTTCATAGATCACATGGCCCAATTGAATTTTGTATTTTCGTAATTTTTTAAAATCATGTCCTAACATGAGCTGGTCCAACTGTTGGATGGACTGGATGTCACAAGTAGGCCTGGCAATGAGTGGGTCATGGGCCTGGATTTTGACTTGGTTGGGCCTGGCCTATAGCTGGGCCTATTCTAAGTATTGATTTTGAATGGTCAGGACAAGCCCTTTGCCAGCTTCCGTCACAAAAACATTGCAGTGGGCCTCTCAGAGATTTTGTTTGCACGGCTCCAACAACCCATTGGAGGAAAATCACATCACGGAAGAAAGATCCAAGCCGTTCATCAAGTGGGGCCCACCGCTAGTAAAAAAACGCAAAGATAAATATACCATGACATTACAATCGAATAGCCCTTGCATTTATTTTTCATTCATGAGTTTGAAGTGCTACAAATACATATTATGAAAACACTCTTATTCCACTGTTTACTATCACTTAGTTTTATAACCTAAGCACTTACTCGTCTCTTTTGACGAAAATACACTTCTAATAACACCTTCAATCGCACTCTTAAACACACTCTTAAGAGGGCCACCCTAAACATCATCCATCCATCTTAATTATTCTTTAATTCCCATTAACCCTCTTACAATCTGTTCTGATCTGTCCATTGGTCCCCGTTAATGGGCTGATATTCCCCATTTTTATCATCGATGCAGCGAAGCTATTGAAGAAATCATTTTGGTTGTTGATGAAACGGTTGACGATCGCGAGTGTGGGGTTCCCATCTGAAAACAGCTCTTGATCAGATTGTAGAAGGCCACGTCCGTTTCGAAGGTTGACGAAGTAGCCATTATCGAAGCCGTTGGTTGGTGATGTGGGGTCGAGATCAGTCAAGGCGTTGTCGGTCCCAGTTGGTTGGCATGATCGTCGAAGAGTGGCCAAGTAAGCAGAGTCTAGTGTGGGGTCTGGGTTCGTTGTGCCATTGAATCCATGCAAACGATCCTTGTAAGTGATGCACCGTGCTAGTCCGAAAGTGTGGGCACCTACACAAATAAACCACTTTCTTGGTTAGATCTTTAGTGCATTGATGCAGGGAAGGACGTGATGAGGTCGATCACCGTCTTTCTCAGGGAATAATTACTTTGAATCGACGGAGTTCCGTAGATTCCTCACGAAGATTCCTTTAATCCATGAGGGAAAAAAAAAAATCGAATAAAATCAAAAATAAATTAATTGATGATAAAAATGAATTTACAATCCTCCGAATAATGATATCTAACTTAGAAAGAAGTTTCAGAAACAAACTCCAACTCACACGCCCTAAAAATGTGACTTACTATAGATATTAAACTTACTATTTATAGAAAGTCATGATTTTTACTAGACTTTATGGTTTTCAGCCAAAAATAGTTAGGGCTAATTTAGCCTAACCATGCTATTCATCTAATTTTTCAAAGCCATTTTCATGTTAAGCAAGACTCCTAAAACTCAAAGGATGGAAAGTTATGACCAAATTAAAACTTATAATGAATAGTAAAAATGAAATTTAAATGAATTTTCGACCGTCGATCCGATGGAATCTCACAAATCCTACATGGCAACCCGGCATAATAGGTTTGGTTGGCTAAATTAGCTTCTCCTGCTCCAAAATCATATATTATATGTTGAATAACCCATTCTGGTTTGCCAGATAAGCCTGTTTCAGGGTTCTGACGGTCCTGATCACTTCCGCCTCTGAGTGGGCCTTCTTTGGTCCATCTTTGCCATGAAAGCGTCAGCAACCCGCTATACATCATGAATAGCCCATCCATGGTGGGGCCATTTGATCAGAGGAACCATAGAGATCGAATGACCCAATTGTAATATAAGTGTGGTTTTAAGACTCAAGACGAGTTTGATTCGCCTCATCTGAGTTGACTCGACTCATCAAAACCTGATATGGTTTGACAGCCTGAGTCATGACTCAGCTCAGGACTGAAAGAGTCGGGTCGAGTTGCTAATTCAAAATGCGAATTTTCAAACTTGCATTCCACAATGCATTTTAAGATCCCTTCCCACCATTATTGGATTGCAAGAGATATGTGCATAGTCATATGGGGGAAAACGTGAATGAGATCCAGGCCGTCCATCAGATGTGCTGTCTCCTGTTCATTTTGAAAACAAAAAATTGGGTCCGTTCAAAACTCATGCAGGCTGCCATAAGGAAGAGTTTGGATAGGACGCACACCGTTAATTGTATATGGGCCCATTGCAGTTAATTTCCATATGCCATCCGTTCCATTCACGAAAGTACTCTAAAAAATTCATCCTATTCTAGGACCACACCATCTGAATTTGGATGTTTTAGGCAATTTTTTAACACTCTTTCTTACAGTGTGGCCCACCTGAGTTTTGTATTAGTGTGATGCTCGACATCAAGGCCCTAACATGGGTGGATCATCTGATGGACAGGGCGGATCTCATTCGCACGAAATCGTCGATCCATGCCGTCGTTTTCAATTTCTGTTTCCACTGTGATCACATGCATAATCTTTTTTTTTTTCCCTCTCTATTTTGATTGAATTTAATGGTATATCCAAACACATAATTGGAAATTGAAATCTTACCAGATAATGCGACGAGATCGGTGGTGTCGAGGCCCAGGTTGGAGAACTTTCTTGTAATGCTGGTTCGGCCTTCGGACGGTGCTGGAAGGTTGTTGTTGGCCCCTGCTTGGTTAGCTGTGGTGCCATCCCTCCTTCCTAACAGTACATTCCATGAGGGCCCTCCTGCCTGTTAGAAAGGTTCATTTGATCATTGTACGTACATTGGTTGACGACCCACACAACGAAAGACATGCTACATGATTATATGATCATATGATCATGGCCGATGGTCCGGGTTAGAGCTATACTTGGCTAGCTCGGCTCGACTCGGCCAGCAGGATACCCTAGCTTGAACTCAGCTCAGCTTGGTCCTCGATCTTAATTGGCCAGCTCCCTTTGGCTTCATCAGCAGCTCAGGCCAGATCGAGCTCAGTTTGAGCTCCATCTTTCGAGCCGAGTTCGAGTCCAAGCATATAAGCGGAGTTCGAATTTAAGTTTTATAATTTTTAATATATATATATATATATATATATATATAGTGAACTCGATCTGAGTTGAATAGATTTGAACTGAGTCAAGTTTGAGTCAAGTTCCGAGCCGAGTTGAGTCAAGTTTTTTCGAGTCGAGTAGCTAAGTAGGTTCGTATACCCTTCTAGTAGGGATTATCAAATCATAAATAATGATTATGAGTATTGAAGTTTATATATAATTTAAACTAAGAGTATTTACGGAATTTAGAAGCATGTGGCTGCTCACAATCAATGGCCGATTCTTTGACTCAAACATTATCAATGATGAACAATTTTCCTGATTGAGGGTGTTGGGTGTTGAAATAATACAATTTCAATTCCTAAAATGAAAAGTTAGTGGTGTGTGTCAAAGTAGGAAAATGTATCAATCCACATACGTACCAGATTGACGGATTGAGTAGCCGCAATTGTAAGAATGTCAGCGCATGAAACCGTGCCAGGGCAGACGTTCTCCACAGCCGTTTTGATGTTATCTACAACGTCATATCCTCGGGCCGAGTTCCTATTTGGAAAGGCATCCTTCTCGCTCTGTATCGTATCGCTGTTGTCTAGCAAAATCGATGCATCACACCCCTACCAAACATATGAATTTTCACTTATTCAGTACAAGCTATCACTTATAAATGGAAGCTCAGGTCCAGTTGAGACATGACGGCCTGGAAAGCGTGCGAAGACGTGCGCTTACCTGTACAACGGTTCAAAGGAGATCAAAGCTATATAGGCCAGACTAGGATGTATTTGTTATATCCACACCGTTCATCCATTTGGCGAGATCATTTTAGACCATAATCCAAAAAATGAGTTGTAGCCAGAGCTCAAATAGACCACACAACAAACGGAAGTGGGGAGAATGATTCACCGTTAAAACATTGTAGGGCCTACCATAAGGTTTATTTTCCATCCAATCCGTTCATAAGGTCACAAAGATCTGGATGAAGTGGAAAAACAAAATCCAAAACTTCTATCGTCCCCAAAAGGCTTTCAATGGTAGAAATTCAATCTCCCACTGCTTTGTGCAGTGTGGTCCACTTGATCTTTTGATCTGTCTTATTTTTTGGCTCAAGCCTTACAACTTGCTCGCCAAATGGACAGACGGTTTGAATATAACACATACCTCATGGTGGGACCCATCTACGTGAAAACACACGTGTCAATATGGCACACTTGTGAGATGCTGGATTGACTAATTCAGTTGGATAAAAAATCTCAAGATTTCATTCTTCGGGTGGGCCAAATGTACAAAACAAACGATAGGCTGAACTAAGCTTGTCTCACCATCTATTTATTTCATGTGTACTGTGGCCCACCAGAGGGGTGCAACAATCTGAGTGTAAGATGAGAAGATCCACAGAGTGTGGCCCACCTGATGGAAAGATCAGATCTCACCTAGGTGTGGCCCATTGTCACATGTTCTTGCATGCAAGACAGTATGATTAATAATCTGAGTTTGTTTATGGGACCCGCATGAGTTCGCGGTTGGATGATTGTTATTTTCCATCTGACAAACACGACAATGGATGGTTACAGTCCAAAAGTCACCCTGAATGGATGATCTTTACCATTGTTTTTTTTTTTTTTTTTTTTTAAAAGTGATTTTGGACCGTAAACATCATCTTCCAAATGCCAACAGATAAAATCACCCACGCAGTGTATATTTTGGACTACCAGCCATCACCGTTGGTGCCCGGAAGTCATACGGTTCTGATGGTCATGAATGACTGCATGTGTGCAACATCCAACTGCCCATGTTGGTGGGCCATGTGTATGAACTGCAACCCATGCAAAATGAATCCCCATTGTTTCCTCTCATGCAATGTACTAGAGTTTTGGATCCACTTTATTTGTGGACTAATGTACTAAAATGATCTTACAAAATAGATAGATAGGATGGATTTCTCATAAACATCATGGTGAGCCCTACCTAGCATCCTAGTGTAGTAAATCTTTCCGAAAGACATATGTAGGAAACCCGTGATAGTGGGAGATTCTCTATCCATGAGGTGCGCAAAACTCATACATTATCTGCACTAAAATGATGTGCGAACCGATGCGTAATATATATACATAATGACGTGTAACCCAGTGCGTGTGTGTGTGTATATATATATATATATATATATATATATATATATATATATATATATAAAGAAAAGAAAGATTAAGAAACCAAGAAGCCGTTGGGTTTACATTCACGAAACAATCATGGAAATGAAGCCTAACGAGGCTGGCGGCGATCCGGGGATCGGACTGCAGCGCATTTGTGATGACACCACGAACAATGGTGGACACGTTTGGGCATGTAGTAGAGTAAAACGTGGCACTCAGCTGGCCGTTGGATCCAACGGACAGGAGGGCCAAGAGCAGGGTTGTAGCTACTAAGAGAGGGGAAGACATTTTTCTCCTATGTCTTGCAAGAGAATGCTTGTTGGGTGCTTGAAATGCATCAACCTTTGACCCTTTATATAGAGAGGGAGGTGAGACTTGAGTATGAGGATTTTCTACTCGGCCGACGTTCCTAGTTTTACTTTTCGTTCGGTCTTCGAAACGTGGCGTGGGTCATTGCATCTAAAAGAATAAACATACATGCTCTTGAAAATATTGCTATTTACCTTAATAAAGTCCAAAATATTTTTGTTTGGATTCTCTCTCCCAGTCTCTTATAAGACGTCTATTAAACGGCCTCACGTAATTTGATCTCTATAATTAATGTATAGATCGTTTTTTTATTATGCGATTGAGCATAACAACTCTCTCCTCTAGGGCTGTACACTTAGCTCGGTTAGCTTGCTTGACTCAACTCGAAAAAGCTCAATTCGACTCATTCGAAGCAGAGTTCGAGCTGAGTCAAGCTGATTTTTTGAGTTCGAAAAAATTTCAAAACGAGTTCAAGCTTGCCCGATCGAACCCCAATTCGAATTGAACTCGGATCAAAGTAGTTCGGTAACTTGGTTATTTTGATATTGATGTTGCTCACCAAGTGTTTGATGAAATAACTCAACGAAGTGCCAACTGGTGTCAAGGAAGATATGAATATGAAACAAATATTATTGTGTCTTGATTTTGATGTTGCCTATGAGTGTTTGATGAAATACTTGTAAAATCATTGCTGCTATTTTACATACAGTGAAAAATTGAAGGTGCACTCTATGTGTTTGTGAAAATGCTGCACAGGCGAACTCGACTCACACTGTCCCAAGCTGCTGACCAAACCGAGCTGAGTAGAGCTGAATTTGAGCTAGGGTCAGCTAGTGGCAGAGCTGGGTTGAGTTGTGCCAAGCTTGACTCGGTTCAACTCGTGTACATCTCTACTCTCCTCTCTCTTATAAGGTTTTTATTATGTGAGCAACACATGATCTAATATTTTTGTTTGGACTCCCTCTCTATCTCTTACAATACATTTATTAAATGGCCCCACATGATTTGATTTCTATAATTGATGCATATATAGGTTTGTTATTCTATTATTAAGCTTAACATCTTTCTCTTCCCCCTCTTATAAGAGCTCTATTACGTGAGCCCCACATGAATATTGGATCTCTATGATTACTGAAAGATCGATCCGTTATTCTGCAATACTTAAGTATAACATCTCCATCTTCCTCCCTCCCTCTTATGGCAGCAAACACAGTAAACATGTGTATTTTCACGTTGTGGTGGGCCCCATTGGATGACATGCATGTACACGGTAAGGGAGGACACGGTGCGCTTCAATCATCAAATGGCCCACCCTTGTACTAGAAGAATGAACGGTTTAAAAACACTCATCGAAAACAGAAGTACTGTTTATACTATGATACTTGCTGTGGATGGATAATAACCCAAAAATCACACCAATGTAACAATCCTACCTTGTAATACTTTTGCTTGTTGTGTATCTATTACGGCTCACCTTTACTCGCAAATGATCGTATCTTGGTCCATCTTTGGTGGGTCCAACAAGATCGACGGTCTGGATCAATGCATACATGGCCATCTTAACGGTGATAGATTATATTGATGGTTTAGGATTCTTCCTTACGGAGAAGAGCTTAAAACTATGACTGGTAGTGAATAGTGATGTCGCAGTTTTACCCTAGGAATTACAGGATCTTCAACGGGTGATTACGAGCAGTGTACACGAATTTCAATTCTGACATGTGAGGCCGGTGGTTTAGTAATCAAGGCCATTGGTTTGCTGTGTACAGCCATGGAATGACTATAATCTGAAAATCTCCACGGCTGCACAATCATAACACTTTGAAATTACTGCCTACGAAAGTACGGTTTGGAAGAAAAGTACAGCAACGGTCCATATTCAACAGGCTAATTGTGTGGGACTCTAGATTTCTGTACTTGGGCCCATTTGTTAGAGAGTGGAAAGACCGCAGACGAGAATTCCTATAATTCCTCATTCTCACCGTACTAGATGCACCGCATGCATGGATGCAAACGCACACGCTAACAGAGAGAAATGCTGAAAGCTAGATGCCGATTTCGAAGTTCCTGCGCTGGAAACCTAAGTGGGTCCATCGTGATGTTTGTACGAAATCCACACCGTTCAATCCTCACGTTCTCGGTTCACAAAACGGATGGACGGTGTGGATTTCTCACAAACATCACGGTGGGCCCCATTTAAGTTTCCAGCGCAGAACTTTCCCTTTCGCAAGAAATCCGCGTCCTAAGCGCCTATTTGATTTTCATTCAGGGTAAATATCCTATAAATAGCCGATTATTACCATTTCACCTGTTTGAAAATACAAGGGTATTACTTCTCTAAAAATGGTCCAAAATGATTGGCATAAATTTGTGAGCCCCACGTCATGTATATGACATATCCGTATCGTCCATCCATTTCACCGTAACATTTTGAGGCATGAGCCGAAATATGATAAAACTCCAACATTCAAGTGGCCCACACCAAAGTAAACAGTGGCCCCAAGAAGTTTTTAACAGTAAGTGTTCCATTACATTTTTACTATGTTGTGGTCCACTTGAACCTTGAATCTGCCTCATTTTTTGGTTTGTGCCTTAAATTCAGTTGGCATGATGGATGGACGGTGTGGATAATCCACAAACATCATGAAGGGCCCCATATATTTGGCAGCCTCCTTGACTTTGGCGTTGAAAAAAACGAGTCAAATCAACATGATGGATAACGACGACGGTATTTACCCACGGAGAGATAACCATTGCACATTTTCACTGCATTTACATTTGCATGAGAAAATCAAACATGCGCTAAAAGCCTAACATGCAACTGCATTGAACGGTAGAAGTTCATTGCAGTTCCTTCCTGAAGGCGAGTGGCGAACATGTACTGATCAGAACCGTTCATCTGGTGGTCCACCTCTTGGATGGGCTAGAAGCCAAAAATGGGGGGTGACTGTTTAACTTTGACTATCTAGATGCTGCTAGTTTTCATGATTCAATGTAGACTGTCCCTTTTACAGTAGGGATCGTCAGATGGGCCGCTACAGCATCTCAAACGTGTACATTCTTCCCACGTGTGAGTTGCTCACTTACAAAGTGCGTTTACCATATATATTTCTCTACTCTCTCAATCGCGGGTCAAAATCAGAGCCGCCTCTCGTTCATCACGAGGTGAATTAGTCATGGTGCATTGATGGCTCCATCGTTGAATCTAGATCGGCCATGTGGTGGACCCAGGCCGGACGGCCCGGCATAGAAAACCCACACCAATTATGCTCTCTTTCATCTATAGCTACTCATTCAAAGTTCATTAGTCCAATCTCATGGCTCTCGCACATGAACTCGTATGCGGTTGTGATCCCTCCAGCACCGAGGTCGGTACTGGTCTGTGCTCTGTGGGCCCCACCATGATGCATGTGTTTTGTCCACGTCATCCATCCATTTTCCGGCTAATTGTAGGGCAGGGGACAAAAATTAGGCAGATCCAATTCACAGGTGGGTCACACCACAGGAAATAGTGGTGATTGAATGCCCACCATTAAAAACTTCTCGGAGTCCACAAAAGTTTTGGGTAAGCTGATATTTGTGTTTTCCATTTATCCAGATCTGTGTGACCTAATCAACGGGTTGGATGGCAAATAAACATTACAGTGTGCACTGTGAATTTTTCAATGGTGGTTGTTCAATCACAACTATTTATTGTGGTGTGGCCCACCTGAGATTTGGATCTGCCTCATTTTTGGACTCATGCGTTAAAATGAGCTGGAAAAATGGATGGACGACATGGATAAAACACATGCATTATGGTGGGGTCCACAGAGCTCCGAGAAGTGGAGGGGATATGAGTCCCTTGCACATGGGATATCTATAGTGGGTCCCACACGATCACTGATCCTGATTCATTAATCAGGCAGCTACACGCATGGCGATAAAAATTCATCAAAATCAATCTTCCTAAGATGGGGAAATTTCGTTCAAAGGCATGCAGGAGCAGGACAAACGAACGTCACTGTAGATGGCCCACCAGTCTGAAATTATTGAACTCAAATCAGGATATTATCATCTCTTGGGCTGCATCTTTCCAAGCTCTGTCTGCCTTATTGAAAAGTCTCAGTAGCCATATCTGGACTTTCACAATGATCAAATTGCTGAAGATGTGTTGAAATTCCTACATTCACGGGCGATAATCCAACCGTCCAAAATTCATTGATCAGATGAATGTAAAAGCAACCAAAAAAAGACAAAAAAAGAAAAAAAAAAGAAAAGATTGCATTTCCGAATTAAGTAAATTTAGTGGGAAAAATTAGCTTAGAGATGGTGGCCATGCAGTGATTATGATAGTAGAAGTCTCATTGAGTAACTCATGCAGAGTAGAACGGTAATGTGGTAGAGCTATCTCTCACAGGACACATGGCAGTGTAATGTGTAAATCGGGTCCGACCATGTGGAGGGCCCTAGCATGGATGGTCTCCATCTTAAAACTCACTCCTATTAGAAAATTCCTATCCATATGATCTGTGGTCACTGAAGCAATGGTGGAAAACGGAAAAAATTTAATGGGTCAAATATGCAGTGGGATAAACCGTAGAAAAAGGAACGGATGGGATTTCTTTTTATAGGTTTTACATGGGTAGATGGACCCATCCATACATCACCTTGATAACTATCTCCAAGGAGAGAAGCAAATCGAGCCACTGATTGGATCGCCGAGAGCACATTGTTTGACTGGGCCCACCTAATCTTTTTGGTTCGATTCTGATGTAGAACGGGTTGCGGACACTTTCATGGCCAAGATGGACCAAGATGGACCAGAAAAGGCCCGACCAGCGGCAGAATTAATCAGAATCGTCAGAACCCTAAAGTAGGTGTATCTTACAAATTTAAATGAGTTGTTGGACATACATTCTACGTGCAATATATAATTTTGGGACAGGAAAAACTACTTTAGCCAACTAACCCCTATGCTAGGTTGCCCACGCCGGATTTCCGAGATTCCATTAGAACGATGATCGAAAGTTCATTTTAATTTTGTTTTTTGTAAGTTTTAGTTCGGTCATAACTCTTGATACTTTGAGCTTTAGGAGTATAGCCCAACATTAGGACAGTATATAAATATTAAGTTTACTCTTTATAGTAAGTCATGTTTTTAGAGAGTTTGAGTTGAAGTTTGATATCACTATTTAAATGATTGTAAATTCATTTTTATCGTTAATCAATTTATTTTCAAATTTATTAAAATTTATTTTTATTTTCTTATTTTACCTGGTGAATTCAAGAAATTTAAACGAGGAGCACAAAAAGCTCCGTGGATTCGGATTATCCCTCAAGGAAGAGGGTGATCAACATCATCACGTCCATTCCAGCGTCATATTCTTTTCATCCTACCTAACCTTATATTTTTGTCCATCTTGTAAAAGAAGTATTGTCCGATGCTGTGCACAGAGTTTTAACTGTGTGGTCTGATTATAGTTTGTGGGGCCCATGGTTCATTGATCAGGACCATCTATATGCGAACTGACCACCTACAACACTACGCAACTGGTCCCAGTCACTTGTTCAACTCACGTGCGTCAAGATTTTCGCTTCACCTACCTTTCAAAGGATGTTAGATTGTTAGATACTTAAGACTACTCTTTTGTCTTCTATGTTCCATTGATGGCTACATTGCTGAATCTAGATAGCCCATATGGTGGGCCCCAACATAGATACTCCCCCGTGGAAACCCCCACTGATTATGAAGTTCTCTCTCATCTGAAGCCTTTCATTCATGGCCGAAAACGGAGAACAGCCACTGGCTCACATTCAAAGTGTATTTGTGCAATCTTTATGGTTCTTGCACATGGACCATCCAAAGTGGGGCCCACATGATCGACAATCCAATTCATGGCCCACATTCAAAGTGCATTTTTTGCATTAATCTTTATGGTTCTTTGCACATGGACCATCCAAAGTGGGGCCCACATGATTGATAATCCAATTCATTAATCATACAGTGGTGGATAGGTGATAAAAATTTCATCAAAACCCTATCTTCCAATGTGGAAATTTCGTCTAAAGAAATAGAAGATAGGACAAGACAAGCCAACATCGCCTTCAAATCAGGATCTTATCTTCCTCTATGAAATTCTCAATAACCATGCATGGACTTTCACAACCAAATTGCTGAAAATTAGTGGAAATTCCAACATTCGCGGCACTAATCTAATGGACCGAATTGATCAACCTGAACAAGCAAAAGGTTGCTTAAGTAGTTGTAAATTTAGAGAGAAACTTAGCATATATAGTGATAATTTCCATGTAGTGATTGTGATAGCAAAAGTCTCATTGAATAATTCAGTCATAGATAGGAGCAAATCGAGCTACTGATTGGTTGCTAAGAATAAATTCTTTTACTGGGCCCCACCTGATCAACAAGGATTAAAAAAAAAAAAACAAAGATTTTTTTCCAACCTAGATAATTTTGTTGATGGGGATAAAAGATGTATCATACAATGCTGATTTGAGAGTTTTAACTGTGGTCGGATTTTCAATTTCGATCAAAATTGTAGATATTGTTGTATCTAAATTCGATGGACTTTCTTTGCTTCAATTTGGATACATGGCCACACATAGAGTGGTTGATTTTATCAAACTAAATATGAGTATAATACAATCTGTAAATAAATAAATAAAGCAGAAGAAATTATCTATAGTAGTTAATTCGAGCAGGCGAATTAGCCATGCACGGCTGATGGTCGTCTGAACTTAGATAATCGAGAGACATTCGAGGTTAGTTAATTAGTCGTGGCTTGAAGAAACTGCGAGTAAGAATATTAATAGATTTGAGATGCAGTAACGCAGCCATGGATGAAAAGCTGAGATATGCATTGGACAAAGTGGAGAGATTAAACTATAGTTACATTAATCGATCCAAACTTGCTGTAACATTATGTAGGACAGAAGTTGAGAGATTAAACTAAGCTAAACTAAAATAAGCATCTATGTATGACAAAAAGTCAAGATAAGTAGTGTTACATTGAATAAGAAATTTGTGTGTTGGGATTAATGAATGCTCGAAGCTCTTTATTCTCTATTGCTTTTGTAAAGTAGGACAGGTGACGAGCATGCATATAGTCCCCCTTGGCTTTTGGGATTAATTGGCAGATTAATCAATAATCTCCGCCTATTATGATTCTAATTAATTTAAGGCAAGCGTGTGTTGCCCTATCTGTTTGTATTTCTATGTCTTGACGACTTTGTTCTTACCACACCACTTACAAGTTTTCAGATGCATGTGTCCGATCATACTTAACCATGTGTTGTTGTACATAACCACCTTAGCATTATGTTGGATTACACATCCATTTTAGATGCTTCGCATGTACATACATAGTCCATATCCTTTAGCCATGCGTCATGAGAAGAATGATTGTCTTGAGGATTTTGGTCATGCATATGTCAATATTATGTGACATAAGATTCCTAATGTAACACATATTTAATAAAAGTGTCCTTTAAATTCTCACTATCTCTCTCTATGCCCCATAAATACCTTTTCTGACATTATGCAAAGGTGGAGATCTCGATGTCCCATTCATTAAAGCTAAGTGTGACAGGTCAAGTGTAAACAAGTCCATGTGCACCAATTAACATTTTAAATTGCTAATCGAATCACTATGGTTCTTACACTCTGGTTCATCAAGAGTGGAGCCCACTGGATGGACAATTCAAATTCATTAATAGCCACGTGTAAAGTGGTGGATGGCCATAAATTTCTCAAAGCTAATTGCAACATACTTAATTTGAAGAGAAGGAAAGACCAAGTAATGTAGCTGTAAATGGTCATCAAATTGAGATTTTGACTTCAAATCAGCATCTTAATATCTCTAGTCTGCATCTTCCTTGCTGTCTTCCTTTATCAAATTGTCACAATCAAATTGCTGAAGACTTTGTGACAACTCCTGCATTCGCCGAATAATCTAACCAATGAAATTCATTGATTATCATAAAAAAGGAAGTTAAGATTAGTAAATTTAGATTGAATACAAGTGGAACCCACCTGATTGTGCATACTAAATCAAGCCTACGAGTTTTTCATCCTAACCTAGATAATTATGGATAAAGAGATTGGATGACTCAACTCGTTTGGTCCTGAGCCGAGTACGGACTTGCCTGAGTTAGGGTTCAATTAGCCTGACTAGCCCCACTCCATGTGGCCCTATGGGGCCCAACTTGATAAATGTATTCTATATCCATGCCATCCATCCATTTTCTAAGTTCATTTTAGAGCATTATCAAAAAAATGAAGTAGATCCCAATTATTAGGTGAACCATACCATTGGAAACTAGGGGGATTGAACGCCCCACCAATAAAAACTTCTTAGGGCAAATCTTTATTTTTCACAGTTTATTTGCCATCCAATCTTTTGGTAAGGTCACATGCATAAGCTTTTATAAAGAATATATATATATATATATATATATATATATATATATATATATATATATATAGGGGGATTGAACGCCCCACCATTGAAAACTTCTTAGGGCAAATTAATCTTTATTTTTCACAGTTTATTTGCCATCCAATCTTTTGGTAAGGTCACATAAGCTTGTATAAAGGAATATATATATATATATATATATATTAAAACATGCCACTGAGAGATTCTAGTGAGACAAAGATAGGCGTTGGGTTCCCTCGTCTAGAATTCTTGGGGAAGAGGATCAAGTTGGCCCTTGCGAACAACTTGATGCACTATCCCCTTTAATCATTTGAGCAAAATGTGGCTGTAACATTTGAGCCAAAATGACACTGGACCCTAGAGTATTTACCAGCAAACAGCCTCAGGATCATATCAAGCACCCTTTATGGGGCACACATGCGTAGCACCAGGAAGTGGGAGTGAATAAGATTGAATAGCCACTTTCAAAATTTTATAACAAGGTAATGTCATAGTCACAACTAGTCTTAGGTACGATTGGGACCCAGAGTGGACCGCGAGGGCTATCCCTCCTAGGATCCGCTCCGACAAACTAAAATGAGCATGGGCTACTTGTCAGAATTCCGCTAAGTCTGAAACTATAGAAAATTGTTGGCCTCACTGGGCTTAAGGCCCACCGCAGATAGCAAACCAAGATGGTGCCTGGAACTACATAACTTAGGCAGGGAGTTAAGTGCTTGAAACATGCGATTCTTCTAAGCATGAGTTTGAAACTTAAGTGAAGTAGCCTCCGCTCCTTTGCGAAATTGTGACCTTCCGACCGTCAGATTGCGACTAAATTCGAGCCACAGGATAATGATATTTTCCTACTCATATCCGTATAGCTGCAGCACCGATCGAGCATCGTTGGCCATAAATCGCAAGTGAGGTCCCTGCGGTTGATCAAAGCATCCAATCTCCACCCGATTTTGACCAATTGTGGATCCTATGATGGGGCACTTGTCCCATGACACAGATGAGCCAACGGGCCTCTGAAGGGGCCCCGTGGGGTAAAATCCATCCCACCAGAGGCATGTATGATAGGAAAGAAGCCCCCAGGACCATTTGGGCATACAATCTAGACTCTATAAAGCCCAAAAATTCACTCCCTCACTCCTCACTCCCATACAAAATTCCAATTGCAAGGGAGAGAGGGAGTGAGGAAAAGTGAGAGAATGAGCTCTTTAGGGAGTTGGTTTGGAGAATTTTCCTGGTTTCTACTGTCTATGTCGGAGCCCACAACCACGCCTTGCCATAGGGAAGAGCCTGGCGGTAAGAGTAAGGTAATCATCTAGCCCTCTTCATAGTTTGAGCCTTGTGGGCTGTTGCATGCGGCTTTGCAAGCTAACCTAGTCGATGAAGGGCATCAATATGTCAATACACGGACCGAAATCCTAGGAGCAGCACTAGAAAATCGATGGACTACTCCTAGGTGTGGACTATTACCTTTAGGTTGCCAATTATTGAACCTATGTCACAAATAATGATTGTGTAGTGAATTTGTGATTGCATGGAAATCAATGAACACTCCTTTGATTGATTGTCCTCCATAAATTTAAATCATGCCTAGTGTAGCCGAACATTTGAACCAATGCTTGAATAGACTAGACTTATTGAAATGCCTGCCCATTTATTCTACATTATCCCCTGACATATGCATTTTTATCTTAATGTTATAAATTCTACAATGATTGAGTAATGCACCTGCATGTCCTCTTGATTTCCTATATTGAATGGAATATCTTGAATTTATGATAAGCATGTTTGCCTGTTCCTGAAATAGAAATATTTGTGGCATGCTATTCAACTTTAGCTTGTTGGTTAATTGGGTTGGCCAACAAATCGGAAAAACTTGCAAGGGCAGTTATAATGGATCGGCTGCCTCGGGCCAATCTGACCGATCCAGGCTGAATACAGAAAAGTGACAGTAGTCAGACTACACGGAATGCTTACACCTAGTGCCGGTTGCGCCATAATTCGCTTGAGTAAGCCAAATTAGTCCACTAGTCAACCAACCATATGTGTTCACCATGTACAATCACACCTGTCTGAACTTGGGACACCCCACGTCCTTAGAACGCCCACTTACAACCGTTAGTGATATGATCCACAAGTCTTGAGGCCGGGCATGGTTGTATGAGATACTGTGTTCGAGCTATCGGCTTACGTTGGGGTAACGAGCCTCCCCGTAGTGGCCGCGAGTAATTTAGTTTAAAATCTCGCCTTTCGTATGAGATCAGTTAGGATTGACGAACCTAGACAGTTCAACGGTCACAGGTGTGGGGCCGCCACGGCCGCCCTCGTGATCGGGTTAGGGCCTTTAATTTCATTGGAGTGTCTTAGTTTCCCCAATCTTACTAGACGAATGGACTTAACTAAACACATGGCTAACATGACCATTTGTCGCATTACATTAGTTAGGTGTGACGACTCAGGTGTTGAGGTTGCATGATGAGGGAGTGCTGATCATTTTTGAATATGAAGTTGGAGTCGCTATGAGGGAGTGTTGGATTGTGAGGGCATGCATCATACCATAATAGCATGCACGTTCATTAACAAAAGTATATAGGGATTGTATGTTTAAGTTACTTTTCATTAATTATGCAAGTGGATTTGATAACTTATGTAACTTAATGTTAATGGAACCACTGAGTTGATCACTCACACACACTCTGGGACAGTGTTTTAAAACACAAACCAGACACTATCTTAGATGCAGGTATCACAGAGTCCGACACAATAGACGAGGCATCTGTAGACTCAAAGGAGGAGCTCTCATACTTCCAACTGCTGGGTGGGTTGTTATAGGCCGTCCTAAGGCTAGCAACGAGATCCCAGGGTAAAGACATTTTGTATTTTTGGATTGTATGTATTTTGCTAGGACGTGGTCCCTACATTGAACCTATACGCATCATTTTGCTAGTTGCATATTAAGTTATATTTATTTTAGTGTATGTCACATGATTCATTTAATTTCTCGAATGCTTATACACCAAGAAAATAAAACCCAAATCATTTGCTTTTGTGAGGCATAAGTGACACTTGGAAATTCCGGAGTTGGGTACTATTGGACCCCCAAAATTTAGGATGTTACAGTAGCAAAGAAAGGAAGATCGATGTACCAACCCATTGTCTCCACCTCATAGGAAATACATATATAGCCGAATGCTCAGCCGCGTGCCAGTTTGCGTGGAACTCGTGCGAACTTTTTTGAGAACTCATTATACGTGATGTGATTCTAAAATCTGAATGGTCCATGTGAAGCAACAGGTCATGAAACCCCTGGTCCCAATTTTTACTTTGATCCAAAACTTTGGTGGGTCATGAAATATGAATACAGTTTTCTCCCTTGATTTGCATTTCTCTCTAGTATAGCCCATTTGAATTTTAGATCATGGTGAAAATTTGTCCCTTAGGGTTTTATGGGATTCCACATCACATGGACAGTATGGATTGGATGCCCATGACACGTGGGTAAAGGTGTGCACGTGCATAGGTGCGATTAACGTCCACCTATTTTTGCATTTTAAACGTCCGCTTGATTTCCACCAACGGTTAGATTAACATTTCCTACCATTTCAACGATTTAGATTGAGGTACCTATATGGCTATGTGCAGTTAGTACAGTGTATGTGTACCTGTGAACGGGTAGTCTGGCAGTTAAAACCATCACTTCAGTTAAGGCGAACTTCCGAATCGCATGCATATGGAGAGCTAGCTTGCTTCCGTCGCGAATCGAGATGCAGCGTATGTCGCCATTCACTGGGCCCACATGCTGCGATGGTCAGTGATTTGAACCGTCCATATTCCCGATACTACTCTGACTTAGTATTCGTGGTGATCATAACCTTTGATATTTCAAGTTGAGGACGCGGATTGCGTACTGAGTAACTCAATACACTGCAGCGTACCGAGTAAACTCTGTGGGAACCACCGTGATTTATGTCTCTTATCCACGCCGTCCATCCATCTTATCAGCTCATTTTAGGACATGAGCCGAAAATTGAAGCGTATCCAAATCTCAAGTGAACCACACCACACGAAACAGTGGGGATAATGAAGTCCACCGCTGAAACCTTCCTAAGGCCCACAGGATATTTATTTGTCATCAGACCTGTTAACAAGGTCACGGAGACATAGACGAAGGGAAAACACGAATATCATCTTGCTCCAATACTTGTAGCCCCAGGAAGTTTTCAATGGTAGCCATTCAATTCCCATTATTTCCTTTGGTGTGGTCCACTTAAGCTTTAGATATGCTTTAATTTTTGGATCATGCTATAAAGCCCTCAAATCTCTTTTAAAAAAAAGAGATGGATGGCATAGATAAGACGACGCAATCTGCCTCCTCAAATTGAATGCAAACCATTTAAAAAACCCTATTCTCAATGTTATAATTCCATCTACAATGGTGATGGCTAAAATCAGTGTGATATATAATTCAAAAACACACACACACACCTATATATATATATATATATATATATATATATATATATATATATATATATATATATATATATATATATATAGGAAAAGGTTCTATGCGGTCGAGCTCATGGGAACTTCCCATGAGGTTGAGCTGTGTGGGCCCCACCATGATGTATGTTGAACATCTACCCCATCAGTCAGATGCATCATTCCATGGTGGGCTTAGGGATTAAAAATCAAGTCAATCTGTGACTTGCGTGGGCCACACCACATACAAAAGTTGAGAGGGGTTACCTCCATTAAAATATTCATAATCATTTTTTGGGCCCACTGAGATGTGGTTCATAAATCCAGACCATCCATTATGCGTGTCCCACTTGGATGAGGGGTCAGACCAAGTTTCAAATGCATCCAAATTTCAGGTGGGCCCCACCATGTGCTTTTATATGTTTTATGAATGTCTTCACATAATTTTAGATGGTATGACCCACCCGAGTTTTGTATACATGTGATTTTTTGGATATCACATAATTTAAAGGGGACCCATCAAATTCACGGTGTTGATATCACAATGGGGCCCACACAGCTCGACCTCATGGGAAGTTCCCATGAGCTCAACCGCGTAGAACCATTTCTATATATATATATATATATATATATATATATTGAACAAGGTAACATATGTAATAAATGTTGAATTTTGGTTGTGCATGTACTAGTATATAAGCGCCGGTGTGCTAGAGATGTATTTGATTTGAACCGTATCAAACACCTTGTGATTCATGCGTCCATTGAGATTGGATTTTTAAATTTTAATTGTCAATTTAACCCTCAATTAACAACAGAGATGAGATGATTTGTGAAGGGGAAGGCTAAGTCATTCAACTTATTATTTATTTATTTGTTTATTTTTTACTTAGAAAATAAGAAATTTCCTTAGAATAGTGATGGCTTAGTCACGCTCCACAACAAAAGTAATATAAAGATTAAAAAAAACTATAAAAGAAAGATACATACTGATTTTATTAATCTAGATTGACATGAAGTATAATTGATAATTAAATAAAGTAAATAAAATAAAATAAATTACCAACTATAGTTTAAGCTGGCAAAACGGCCGTGATTTTGATAGTCTTCCAAACGTGGATAGTCGTGAGACAACCGTGGAATTTGACTAACAGGTTGTAATCAAAGAATCGCTAAGTAAAAACTCAATAATTTGGAGGATTCGATGACGAGATCGTCCGTATTTTACCAAACTAAACTAGCTTGTTGTAACGACGTACTAGACAGAATTGGAAACGGAACTAAACTTAAGTTAAAAAGCTTTAGACTACTATAACATGGTGTTGAACAGAAGTGGAGGGATTTGATACTAAATTAATTGAGATAAATTTATATGAGAGATGAAAGATAGGTAGCGTTGATTTGAAAATGAGTTATGTTGATCGTATTGAAGTGAGCCTTGGAACTCTTCTTTTTTGTGCTGCTTTGATAGGTTTAGATGAGTTGGTGGCTATGCATAGGACTTCAAGGTGTCCTCCGGTGACCTTCTTATTAGACAACAACCTTAAGGGCCTGTTTGGCTAGGAGGATTAAGAGGGATTAGGAGGGATGGGATGGTAAAATCCCGGGATATGCCAAATGTGCTAAACAGACCTGATGAACTTGTCCTGGGATATAGCAAACCCATGGATTTTAAACCAATCCACTAACATCACCATCATTATCATAAAATTGATCCCATCCCTCCTAATCCCGTTCAATCGTGCTTGGGGCGTGTTTGGTTGGACGGATTGGAAGGTGAAATCCCAGGATATGCTGGGCGTGCCAAACAGACTTGGTGAACATGTCCCGAGATATAGCAATCCCATGGATCTTAAACCAATCCACTGACACCACCATCATTACCTTAAAATCCACCCCATCCCTCCTAATCCATGGGATCTGTCCGGCCAAGCAGGCCCTAAATGTGTTTTATTAGGATTTAGAATCACTTAGGCTCCATGCTACAATAAATGATGATGTCTTTGTCTTTAGATGCCATCCTACTCACAAAGTCTAATTTCGTAGTCATTGGGGATGTTACATATGCTTTACAGGCACAACTCTCTCGAAGCAAAAGTTCAACATCGACAATTCTCTAACAACATTTATCCGCTGGTCACGTGTCGTAATGAGACGACTACATTCAAAGTTTTAATCGTGCACACATTTCTGAGCGACGAGTCTCCATGACAAGATACATGTCCCCCGTAGATGGAAATCTACTATCTCTTTCTATCCTTTCTCTAGCCGTTTTAGCTTTCTTGCTTAATTTCCGTACGAGTATGCTGACACATGGTGGCATTTTGTTCATTGATTAGATCATGCCTCACTTGATGTAAGCACACCTATTCAGCATAGTTTTCTTGTGATGGACAGTTAAAATCAACGGACCACTCAGCATGTGAGTTCCAGTGGGCGGCCACAAACACTCGCTCCTGATTCACCACGGAGTCAAAACAGTCCTGCATCACGTAACCCAACCTTTCAACTCCAAACTTGGTGATCAAGGAAGAGTGGAGCCCACATTGAGAACGGCTAAGTTAGTCTTCAAGAAAGGAGGACGTGGGTCCAGTCCATAATCATGATCAAAACCCCAAGGAAGTCAACAAAATACACTGAATGGTTCGGTCATCCAAGCCATTAGTCTATTGGGCCACGCGATAAAACCCAAAAATCTTCTTCCTAGAATAATCCTATTTTGTGGTCACCCACAGGAAGAGAGGTGCAGCAAAGTTCAACATTCTGCTGAAAATGGCCAGAGATTGGTGGACAAGAACTTCTAAATTGGAAAACTTTTAGATGAATGGTCCTATCCACAGTTGGTTGGGTAATACCAACGGTCTAGATCACTCTTCCATTGGCCTAGTTGGAAATACCTAATATATTGTGCATATCTACCCTTGGAGAAATCCTTTTTACGTGGCAGACATGCTGATGTAGAGTGGGTCGCGTACACTTTCATGTCCAAGATGACCAGAGAAGGCCCGAACCGAGGCGGAAGTGATTAGGACCGTCAGAACCCTAAAACAGGCATATCCCGTAAGCTGGAATTAGTTATTCATGTACCATATATGATTTTGTGGGTAGAAGCAGCTACTTTAGCCACCCAATCCCGTTATGCTAGGTTGTCCACGTCGAATTTGTGAGATTCCATCATATCGGCAGTCGAAAGTCCTTAATTTCATTTTTACTATTTATAGTAAGTTTTAGTTCCATCAAAACTCTTATTCCTTTTAAACTTTAGGAGTAGTGCTCAATATGAAAAGGGCTTAGAAAAACTAAGAGAATATCATGGTTATGCCAAATTGGACACTTATCATTTTTGGCCAAAAACCATGAAGTCTAGCAGATATCATGACCGTTTATAAATAGTAAATTGTAGGTCACGTTGTTTAGGGAGTTTGATTATGAAAATTCTTCCTTATTTTGGTATTACGGATTGTAAATACATTTTTATCATCAACCAAGCTATTTTCAAATTCATTAGAATTTTTTTATATTCTTTTTCTATTTTTACTAATGGATTCTAGAGAAGCCACATGGATTCGGAGTAGTTATCCTTTAAGAAGATGGTGATCGAACTCATCACGTTCGTCCCTACTTCACAATTCAGACCATCCAAGTCATTGGCGTTGCTGACTGAGCATGTCCTCAAATTACCCTCATCTAAGGATCCAAGTCGCTCGATTGGTGGCCAATGAAACTGATGGTTAAAATTAAATAGCCCATGTTCCAATTCATCAGGTAATATCAAGTAGTCAAGTTATCCAATCTATGTGATTCTTAATTGACAATGGGATCCACATTTTTGGACAGTCCGGATTACCGTACATGTATGTAACACAAAAACACATACCATCGTCCAGCTGGAAGCGTAGACCTTTCTTGGGTTGACAATGACTTACTGTTTCGAAATTTTCAGAAGTAGACACAAAGCCGACATTCATTGAAATTCAAAAGTTTTGACATTTCTAGTTCTAGGCTTGCTAATTCAACACGTGTGAGCCCGTACACCCCCACATGTTGCCACAAGTGCCAATATGAAACATGTGTGACATCTGAGCTTTTCACAACTTACATAGTAAATTGATGTTAAAGTTTGTTAACCATTCATTTGTTTTGATATGATGTGGCCCACCTGAGGTGTGAAAAATGGACTGAAAATAGTTTTCCATGTGATTGGAAATAATGCTTAATTATTCTTATCTGAAATCAGGCCATTTCATACCTGAGGAAGGCAACAAAATACAATATATTTCAGCTCGGGAGGGCTGGTATGGTAGAACTATAGAGAGATGAGAGGCATGCGCTGTAACAGTAACATAACTCACTGAATGAGAATTTATACGTATTATGTATATAAGTATATATATTATAAAATTGCCCAGCCAGGGCTGGATTCAGCGGTTCGACAGGCTATGTACATGGTCTAAACCTGGCCCAAATGCCCGATGGGCCAGCTCAGTCCATTGACAGCCCTAATTAGTGGTATGAGTTCATTTTAAGGGACTTGAAATTTAATTAATGTTGATTGACTTAATATCTCAATCACATTCACATTCGCTTCCACATCGCTTACTTGATTTCATTAAGGCCGTCATTTTCAGTTTCCATTAAAATCCACATCATGAAAAGAAATTTGATTTCAAGACCCATAAGATGCAACCAAAAATTGATTCAGGCAAGTAGCTAGGGTGGGCCAGATCAGTTCCTTTCTTGCATTAAATTGAAAAGAACATAGCTTAAAATCAGACAACTTAAAAAATTGACTCATAAATCAGTTGCGTCAAGTGATGTGAGTTGATTAAAAAACTAAGACAAGTTTTTGGGAAATCTGTGCATGAGTAAATTAAATAGTGTATAAACAATGTTGAGTTTATCCAGATTTATCCAGATTTTTTAGTCTTTGTCGAGTTCTTCTGAGTTCTTTTCAAGTTTAAGTCGAGTTTTTCCCAAGTATCGGCCATGTGTAGATCAAATGGAGCCTTTTCTGAGTCTTAGAAGAATCTAGTTAATTTGATTTGACTCAGATGAGCTGAGTTTGTACGTCGCATTAGATAATAAATTATTTTACATAAGCTACTAATGCCTCAAGTAGCTCATCATGGTTTCTACTTAAATTTATTTAATAGATGAGTATGCTTGGTGAACAACACACATATCAGCCAAAGGTAGAAAAGTATGTGTGGTTTCCAACATGACATAAATAGTTCGGACCACCTTTTATATCCACCATCCATCTTGTGGCCCCAACGTTTTCATGTGGACTATTCATTATGTTGGGCCCGCCTTGGCCTTGTCTTCAATGTGAACCGTCCAACATGTGGGGCCTACCTTTAATGTGGACTATCGACCTTGTGAGGCCCACTTTCAATGTAGGCTATCCGTCATGCAGGCTGACCTTGGATGTGGGCAGTCTATCATGCACGGCCTAACTTAGAAGTGGTCCATCTATCAAGCAGCCCCCCTTAAATGTAGGTCATTCATCACTAGGGGCCAACCTTCAATGTGAACTGTACTCATGTGGAGCCCACCTTGATATGGGTCATCTATCATGTGGGGCCCACCATTAATGGTATTATCCATCACGAGGGCCTAGTTTTAATATCCACCACCCATCATGTGGAGCCCAACTTTAATATAGACCACTCATCATGTGGGCCCCACCTTGAATGTGGGTCATTCATCATCAACACCTTTGATGTGTACCATCCATTATTTGGGGGTTACCATCAAAATAAATTGTCCATCATGTGGGGCCCACCTTCAATGTCCATTGGCCATCATGTGAAGCCCACCTTTGATGTGGAATATCCATCATGTGGGCCCCATCTTTTATGTATGATGTCCATCATGTGGAGCCCTCTTTGGATGTGGGCCATTCATCATTAGGGGCCGACCATCCATTTTGTGGGGCCCACCTTGATGTGTGTCATCCATTATGCAAGGCCCACCTTCAATGTTTTTGTCCATCATGTAAGGCTACCTTCAATATCTACCGCCCTCATGTGGAACACAACTTTAATTTGGACCGTCCATCATCTGGGCCCTACCTTTGATGTGGGTCATTCATCTACGAAGCCTACTTTAGATTATTGTTAAATATGGATTCCCTTTGATGTGTTTCATTCAATCGGGACGAGTTGTTCGACATATCATATATGATTTTGGGGTAAGTGAAGCTAGTTTAGCCGACCAACCCTGCTATGTTAGGTTGGCCACACCGGATTTGTGAGATTCCATAAAATCAATAGTTAAAAGTTTTTTTTATTTTCATTTTTACTATAAATAGTAAGTTTCAGTTCAAAGTATAATTTTTTTTCTTTTAAGTTGTATTAGTTGCGCCCAACATGAAAAAGGCTTAGAAAAATTAGGAGAATAATGTGATAAGGCGAAATTGGACACTTACTATTTTTGGCAGAAAACCATGAAGTCTAGTAGGAATCATAATCATTTCTAAATAATGAGTTTACTATTTATAGTCAGTCACGTTGTTTAGGAAGTTTGAGTTGAGCTTGGTTATAAAAATTCTTCCTAAGTTTGGTATCACCATTTAAAAGATTGTAAATTCATTTTTATCATCAACCAATCTATTTTCGAATTCATTAGAATTTATTTATATTTTTTTTTCTATATTTACTCCTGGATTCAAGATTTCAGACAAGCTACGTGGATTCCGAGTAGTTATCCTTGAGGAAGACAATGATTGACCTCATCATGTTCATCCCTGCGATCGCAATTCAGACCGTCCAAGTCATTGGCATTGCTGTTTGAGCATGTCCTCAAATTACCCTTATCGAAGGATCCAAGTCGCTCGATTGGTGGTCAATGAAACTGATGGTTAAAATTAAATAGCCTATGTTCCAATTCATCAGGCAACATTAGTCAAGTTATCCAATATTCTGTGTGATTCTTAATTGACAATGGGACCCACATTTTGGACAGTCTGGGTTACCGTACATGTATGTAGCACAAAAACACATACCATGGTCCAGCTGGAAGACCTTTCAAGGGTTGACAATGACTTACTGTTTCCAAATTTTCAGAAATAGACATAAAGCCCACATTCATTGAAATTCAAAAGGTTTGACATTTCTAGTTCTAGGCTTGCTAATTGGACAAGCGCGTGTGGGGCCCGTACACCCACACATGTTGCCACAAGTGCCAATGTGAAACGTGTGTGACATCTGAGCTTTTCACAACTAAAAAGTAAATTGATGGTTAAAGTTTGTTAACCATTCATTTGTTTTGATATGATGTGGCCCACCTGAGGTGTGAAATGGACTGAAAATAGATTTCAGTCCACGTGTGCCAATATAGAACACGTGTTTAGAAAATAGTTTTGCATGTGATTGGAAATAATGCTTAATTATTCTTGTCTGAAATCAGGTGGGCCACCAAAGTGAAACAGTACGACTTTTGAGGCAGATTATCTGAACATCATTTGCCACACCAAATGGAAGGCTGTGATCTTACACGCGTTCCATAATGGTACACGTGTATGTCGTATGGCCTAACACATGACAAGCTAAAATATTCCAACTCAAGAGGGTTGGTGTAGTAGAACTATAGAGATGAGAGGCATGGGCAGTATCAGTAGCATGCGGAGTGATGAGAATTTCCGTGCATTAGGTATATTATAAGATTGCCCAGCCAGGGCTGGATTCAGCTGGTTTGACAGGCTGTGTACATGGTCTAAACCCGGCCCAAATGCCCGATGGACCAGCTCAGTCCATTGATAGCTAGCCCTAATTGGTGGTATGGCTCATTTTAAGGGACTTGAAATTTAATTAATGTTGGTTGAATTAATATCTCAATCACATCCACATCGCTTACTTGATTTCATCAAGGCCGTCATTTTCAGTTTCCATTGAAATCCACATCATGAAAAGAATTTTGATTTCAAGATCCATAAAATGCAACAAAAATTTTATTCGGACAAGTAGGGTGGGCCAGATCAGTTCCTTTCTTACATTAAATTGAAAACAACATTGCTTAAAAACAGATAATTTAAAAAATTGACTTGGAAATCAGTTGTGTCAAGTGATGCAAATTGATTAAAAACTTAGAGAGTTTTTGGAAAATCTATGCCTGAGTAAATTAAATAGTGTATAAACAATGTTGAGTTTGTCCAGCTTTTTTAGTGTATATCGAGTTCTCCTGAGATCTTTCCTAGTCGGGTCGTGTTTTTCCCAAGCATCGGCCATGTCAAGATCAAATGGAGCCTTTTTTGAGTCTTAGAAAATTCTAGTCAATTTGAGTTGACTCAAATGAACTGAGTTTTTACCTAGAGTTGGATAGTAAGTTACTTAACATAAGCTACTAATGCCTCTAATAGCTTATCTTGGTTTCTACTTATTTAATAGATAAATACGGTTGGTGAACAACACACTTATCAGCCAAAAGATATAAAAGTATGTTTGGTTTTGAACATGATATAAGTACTTTAAATAAATAAATAAATAAATTGTTTTACACAGGCACACACACCACCGTACACTCACGCCACCATGGTGGGATTTCACTACCTATGGGCACTCGAACCCTCAACCAGGCGTTGAAACTCCTGAGAGTCTACCACTGGGGTAAGAGTAAGGATCCCCATGATATAAGTACTTACCCCTTGAGTTTGTTTGGCCTACCTTTTATATCCACTGTCCATCATGTGGGCCCAACCTTTGATGTGGGCTATTTATATGTTTGGCCTGTTATATTTTGTTTTAAAAAATAATATTAAAAATTTGAATTTTCAAATTTTCGGTGATTTCCCTCCACATTTGAAAAACTTTGGTACTTTTGTGTTGTGAGTTTTGTCCCACATCGAATTTGAAAAGGTAAACTATCTTGTATATAAGATAGTCTTTTTGCCTAGGGCTTAAGCCCCTTTCAAGGGGCATGTGAATTTGGTCCTTTGGGGGGGGGGGGTATGCCAATAGTTCTAATATATGCCATTGACCACATATGTGCGCGCGCGTGCCGAGCCGAGCCGTGCCGTGCCGAGCCGAGCCGAGCCGAGCCGAGTCCGAGGCCGTGTGCGTGTGCGCGTGTGCATGCACGTGCGCGACGCAACGCAACGTGACGGGACTGGCTGGGCTGGGCGCGGGCGCGGGCGCGGGTGCGGGTGCGGTGTGTGTGTACTTGCGTGGGTGTGTGTATGGGTACTCGCAGGACTGTATGTGCGAGAGTGTACTCGCACTTACGCTTTTTCGTTTTAAATCAGAGAGATGCATCCCTTCCGGTTGGTCGCCCTTGTTGAGTTTAAACCCAACGGACCTAACCTTTTGTAAAGGGTGCTTATGCACCACTTCAGAGTCTATATAAAGACTACCGATTCCAGTTATATATATATGAAATTATTATCTCTCTTATAAAACTCTCTGATACAATTTTAAGAAATTTACTGAGTTCATCGCTGAGTTAACTCAGCACTTTCGGATTAAACTGCAAGTGGTTCGAGCCCGTGTATAGTGAGTGCACCGCTGGGACCGGGTCATAGTCGTTGTATCCTGGAGGTCGATTGCTCTGGAAATTTGTTGCACTTGGGACGCTATCTAAGGGGAGCAAATTCGATTTCAAGCCGAGTGACTCAGTCACACCTCGACTCAATTCAATAAGTTCTTCTTTCTCAAAATTTATTTTCCTTTTTTGGTTCTCGATTTTTAATAGTTTATTTAATTCAACCAAATATTCCAACAATCTTGAAATCGAAATTGTTGAATTACATAGACTATGGCTACAGTAATAGTAAATGCTTCTACTGAGTTAGCCAAAATCGAACCGTTCGCTGGACAATCATTTAAACGGTGGAAACAGAAACTGATGTTTGCTCTGACTACCCTGAAAGTTTCATACATTTTATCTGAATCATTTACTATAGATCCAGCAAATCAAACTGAAGTAACAGATGAAAATAATTGTAAAAATTATATTTTAAACTCTTTATCCAACGAACTATATGACGTGTATGCTTCTTACGTGTTTGCTAAAGACATATAAACTGCTTTGGAAAAGAAATACATATTAGAAGATGCAGGCGCTAAGAAACATGTAATTGCTAATTTCCTTCATTATGAAATGACAGACGATATACCTGTTACAAATCAGATTCATAATTTTCAAAGTCTAGTTCACGAACTATCGACAGAAGGAATTAAGTTGGATGAAGTGTTCTGTCAGGAGTACTAATAGAAAAGTTACCGCCCTCCTGGAAAGAATATAAGAATAGAATGAAACATAAAAAGAACGGTGTTTCTTTGGAAACCACTATCGTACACATACGAATAGAGGAGGCCAATAGAATCAGGGACCAAAAAGAAAATAAAAATGAGATAGATTCAAAGGCGAATCTTGTGGAACCAAGTCGGGCAACTAATAAGAAAAAAGGCAACTGTCATAACTGTGGCAAACCTGGACATTATGCAAATGAATGCAGGCTCAAAAAGAAGAATGCAAACAATCAATTCAAGAAAAAGGGAAACTGCTACAACTGTGAAAAGCCTGGGCATCATGTCAAAACCTGCAGGCTTAAGAAAAACAAAGATAAGCCGCAGGCTAATCTTACAGAAACAGGCAATGAGTCTGACATGATAGTAGCTGTGGTGTCAGAAGTCTTCCTTGTAAACAACTTGGAGTGGGTACTAGACACTGGTGTAACTAGGCACGTGTGCAAGGATCGTAACATGTTTACCTCCTATCAAGTATCAGGAGATGATGAACAGGTGTTCATGGGTAATGCTAGAACGTCTCCAGTTGTAGGGAAAGGGAAAGTACTTCTGAAACTCACTTCTGGAAAGACTCTAATGTTGAATGATGTCCTACATGTGCCCGACATTAGAAGAAACTTAGTCTCTGGTTCACTCCTGAATAAGGCTGGTGTTAAGTTAGTATTTGATTCAGATAAGTTTGTAATGACTAAGAATGAAACTTTTGTTGATAAGGGGTACTGTAGCGATGATTTATTTATTATAAATGTATCCAATGATAATAATAAGAAGACATTCAGTTCTGTTTATATCGTTGAACCTTTTTATCTATGGCATAGTAGATTATGTCATGTGAATATAGCATCTTTGAAGAAAATGAAAAGATTAGGTTTATTACCTAATATATCTAATGAAGAATTTGACAAATGTGAAACATGTGTCGAATCAAAATTCATTGAAAAACCCTTTAAACAACTAGAAAGATCATCTGTTCTATTAGAGTTAATACATAGTGACTTAGGTGATTTTAGAAATCACATGTCTAGAGGTGGAAAAAGATATTACATAACTTTTGTAGATGATTACTCTAGGTTCACTAGAGTCTATTTGTTAAGGAACAAAGATGAAGCTTTAGATGCTTTTTCTAAATACAAAATTGAAGTTGAAAATCAGTTAAATATAAAAATTAAAAGACTTAGAATAGATAGAAGAGGTGAATATGAATCTTCTCAATTTAGAGAATTATGTGAAAAAATGGAATAGTTCACGAAACTACAGCTCCTTATATACCAGAACAGAATGGAATAGCAGAACATAAGAATAGAACTCTAAAAGAGATGATGAATGCTATGTTAAATAGTTCAGGCTTACCCTCAAATATGTGGGGAGAAGCAATTCTATCTGCTTGTTATATTCTAAATAGGATTCCTTCTAAATCTTTTGAACAAACGTCATATGAACTTTGGAAGAATCATGTTCCTAGTTACAAATATATTAAAGTGTGGGGGTGTCTTGCTAAAGTAGGATTACCTGAAACTAAGAAAAGAAAGTTAGGTCCTAAAACGATCGACTGTGTATTTATAAGTTATGCACAAAACAGTGTGGCATATAGGTTTCTAGTTTTAAAAACTAAAGATAATATTTTAGATCCTAATACAATTATAGAAGCTAGGGATGCAGAGTTCTTTGAGAATGTATTCCCTATGAAATCTAAATCTATAGGAATAGAGGAAGTTAATGAATCAGATATTCCATCTACTAGTAAAAATGCATACGAGAAAGTAGTAGAAGAGATACAACCAAGAAAAAGTACTAGGGTTAGAAGAGAAACTAATCTAGGAGATGATTTTTTTACTTTCTTAGTAGAAGATGATCCTACAACCTATATAGAAGCAATTAACTCTCCAGATGCAACCTTTTGGAAGGAAGCAATAAATGATGAGTTAGAATCTATTATATCCAATAACACTTGAAAAATTGTAGACCTACCACCTGGAAATAAACTAATAGGTTGTAAATGGGTGTTTAGAAAGAAACTAAAACCGGATGGGACTATTGATAAGTTTAAGGCTAGTTGGTAGTGAAAGGCTTTAAACAAAAAGAGGGTTATAAGATATCAGGAAAAGAAAATAAAGTATGTAAACTAATTAAATCATTACATAGTTTAAAACAAGCTCCTAAACAATGGCATGAAAAATTTGATGGTGTTTTAAAATCAAATGGTTATCATATAAATGATGCAGATAAATGTGTATATAGTAAAATTTCTGAAAATGAATATGTCATTATATGTCTTTATGTTGATGACATGCTTATTTTTGGAACTAATATTAAATTAGTTAATACAACTAAGAAATTCTTGTCATCTAAGTTTGACATGAAAGACGTAGGAGAGGCTAGTGTAATTTTGGGTATTGAAGTAACCAGGAAAAATGATGTTATTATATTATCTTAATCTCATTATATTGAGAAGATATTGAGAAAGTTTAACCATTTTGACTATTTACCAGTTAGTACTTCTTATGATTATAGTGTGACTCTCATGAAGAATACAAAAAATAATGTGTCTCAATTGGAGTATTTCAGAATAATTAGTAGTCTTATGTATCTAACAAACTGCACTAGACTAGACATAGCTTTTACAGTAGGAAGGCTAAGTAGATATACACATAACCCTGGAAAAGAGCATTGGAATGCTTTGTCTAGGATTTTGAGATACCTAAAAGGCAGTATGGCCTATGGTTTACATTATAGTGGTTTTCCTGCTATATTAGAAGGATATAGTGATGCTAACTGGATTAGTAATTCAGATGAGACAAAATCCACGAGTGGATATGTCTTCACTTTAGGTGAAGGAGCAGTCTCTTGGAAGCCTACCAAGCAGACATGTATCGCTCAGTCTATTATGGAATCCGAGTTTATTGCCTTAGAAAAGGCTGGAACAGAAGCCGAGTGGCTTAGAAATCTCTTAGCTGATATACCATTGTGGCCAAAGCCTGTATCGACCGTGTCTATTTATTGTGACTGTCAAACAGCTATAGCAAAAGCAAAAAGTAAAATATATAATAAAAAAGCAGGCATATTAAACTCAGACACAACATATTGAAACACATGTTGCGTGATGGAGTCATATCCATTGACTTTGTGAGGTCAGAAAAGAATCTAGTAGATCCTCTGACCAAAAGACCATCTAAAAGATTAGTCAATGATACATCGAAGGGAATGGGGCTGAGTCTAATATATGAGCTGCCAGTGTCAGCAACCCAACCTATACAAGTGAAGATCCAATGAGATAGGTTCAATGGGTAAACAACAAGACACGAGGTAGACGATTGCATTGAGTTGTATGAGCCGCTTCTATGGTGTACAGTGCGAGCAGCAACGCAGAAGGATGAGTTTTTAGAACTCTTAATGAATCCATAGCCATATATTTGATGGTGTATACAGTTGCTGCATACACTTGATGAAATTCACCTATATGGGTATGGAGGTGGAGGCCGCTTCCTATGAGAATCTAGGCGAATTCTCTAGAGCACTCATGAAATCTAGGTAATGGTGTATGGCCGAAATGCACCGAACCGCAGAATCACTTGCAGAGGAAGAGTTGTGTGAGTGGCATGTACTTGCGATATACATTAAAAGGATTCAGGTTCAAGACTATGGTGTCACCTGATTCCTGTAGACCTGTCTTGCTTAATCTAATGTCGATTCAAGTCTATGGTGACACCGGCACCATTGCACAACTATTACGCTTTAATCCGAAAGGGTTTTATTTTAAAACATATGGGGGATTGTTATATTTTGTTTTAAAAAATAATATTAAAAATTTGAATTTTCAAATTTTCGGTGATTTTCCTCCACATTTGAAAAGCTTTGGTACTTTTGTGTTGTGAGTTTTATCCTACATCGGATTTGAAAAGGTAAACTATCTTGTATATAAGATAGTCTTTTTGCCTATGGCTTGAGCCCCTTTCAGGGTGCATGTGATTTTGGTCCTGTGGGGGGGCTATGCCAATAGCTCTAATCTATGCCATTGATCACACATGCGCGCGCCGCCGAGTCGAGCCGTGCCGTGCCAAGTCGAGCCGAGTCAGAGTCCGTGTCTGGGTGCGTGTGCGCGTGCGCATGCGCGTGAGCGACGCGACGCAACGTGACGGGCTGGGCGCGGGTGCGGGTGCGGGTGCGATGTGTGTGTACTCGCGTGGGTGTGTGTATGGGTACTCGTAGGACTGTATGTGCGAGAGTGTACTCGCACTTGCGCTTTTTCGTTTTAAATCAGAGAGATGCATCCCTTCCAGTTGGTCGCCCTTGTTGGGTTTAAACCCAACGGACCTAACCTTTTGTAAAGGGTGCTTATGCACCACTTCAGAGTCTATATAAAGACTACCAATTCCAGCTTTATATATACGAAATTATTATCTCTCTTATAAAACTCTCTCTGATATAATTTTAAGAATTTTACTAAGTTCATCGCTGAGTCAACTCACAACTTTCGGATTAAACTGCAAGTGGTTCGAGCCCGTGTACAGTGAGTGCACCGTTGGGACCGGGTCATAGTCGTTGTATCCTGGAGGTCGATTGCTCTAGAAACCTGTTGCACTTGGGACACTGTCCAAGGGGAGCAAATTCGATTTCAAGCCGAGTGACTCAGTCACGCCTCGACTCAATTCAATAAGTTCTTCTTTCTCAAAATTTATTTTCCTTTTTTGGTTCTCGATTTTTAATAGTCTATTTAATTCAACTAAATATTCCAACATGGCCTACCTTGGCCTTGTCTTCGACGTGAACTGTCCAACGTGTGGGGCCTATCTTTTTTTGGACCATCTACCTTATGAGGCCTACCTTCAATGTATGTTATCCGTCATGTGGGCTGACCTTAGATGTGGGCAGTTTATCGTGCAGGACCCAACTTTGAAGTGGACCTCCCATCAAGCGGCCCCCTTAAATGTGGGTCATTCATTATTAGGGGCCAACCTTAACTATGAACTGCCCTCATGTGGGGCCCACTTTGATATGGGTCATCTATCATGCCGAGCCCACCATTAATGTTATTGTCCATCACATTAGGGCCCAATTTTAATATCCACTGCTCATCATGTGGAGCCCAACTTTAATATGGACCATCCATCATGTGGGCCCCATTGTCAATGTGGGCCATCCGTCATGTAGGGCCCCTTGGATGTGGGTCATTTATCATCGGCACCTTTGTTGTGTACCATCCATTATGTGGGGCTTACCATCAAAATAAATTGTCCATCATGTGGGGCCCACCTTCAACGTCCATTGCACATCATGTGTAACCCGCCTTTGATGTGGACCATCCATCGTGTGGGCCCCATCTTTGATGTGTGTCGTCCATCATGCGGAGCCCTCTTTGGATGTGGGCCATTCATCATTAGGGGCTGACCTCTAATGTGGACTGTCCATTATGTGGGCCCCACCTTTATGTGGGTCATCCAGTATACGGGTCCACCTTCAATGTTATTGTCCATCATATAAGGCTACATTCAATATCCATCACCCCTCATGTAGAGCCCAACTTTGATTTGAACCGTCCATCATGCGGGCACCACTTTTGATGTGGGTTAACAATCGGTTCCCTTTGATGTGGGTCATCGAATTGGGATAAGTTTTTCGACATATTATATATGATTTTGAGGTAGGAAAAAATACTTTAGCCAACTAACCCTACTCCGTTGGGTTGCCTACACTAGATTTGCAAGATTCCACTAGATCAAAAAAAAAAAAGGATCAAAAGTCTTTTATTTTTGTTTTTACTATAAATAATAAGTTTAACTTCGAGTATAACTTCTTATCCTTAGAGTTGTAGTGCCCAACATGAAAAGGGATTAGAAAATTAAGAGAATAACGTGGTTGGGCTAAATTGGACACTTACTACTTTTGGCTGAAAACCATGAAGTTTAATAGGAATGGAGGCTGTCTATAAATAGTAAGTTTAATGTTTATAGTAAGTCACATTTTTAGGATGTTTGAGTTGAGTTTTAGTCTAAAACTCCGTCCTAGTTAGAGCTCATTACTTAAATGATCTTAATTTTTTTCTTAATCATAAAACAATTTATTTCAAATATAATTATTATAAATTATTTCTACTTTTATCCCTCGATTTGAGGAACCTCTATGAGGAGTCTAGAGAGCTTTATGAATTTGGAGTAGATATCCCTGACGAAGATGGTGATTGGTCTCATCACATCCCTCCTTGCATCACTTGTGGATTTGGACCTATGGGAAGGCGTGCGCACATCCTACTAATTTGCCTCATTTGGGGATTAATGAAGAATGTTAATAAATGTTCCGAACAGAGAGTTATTTAATGTTAATTTAGAAAAAGGGGTTGGTGGCTTGTGTGGGCCCCACCATGGTATTAATCTTAAATCCACCATGACAATCAAGTGCATCACTCCATGTTAGACCCAATGCAGGGCCCAAAACTCAACTACATCTGTGAACCATGCATTGGAAACACTCTATAGGAAAAAGCTTACCCTCTAAACTGTTTCCATTATCATGGCCCACTTGATTCACGGATGGGTCTAACCTTTGGGTCCCAGGCCTAAGTTTTAGCAGGTCATGCAATGGTTGAAGTGAATTTAGTATACACATGGACAATAAAAAGACTCAATTTTACTCAATTGCCCTTGCCGACATAACACTTTTATTCTTCATTTATTCTTACCATCCAATACACTGCTACCACACTTAATTCATGTCCATCCTACTAGACATCCAACATCGAAATCTAACCGTTCATTGATAATCTCTCCTCACGCATTCCACACGCCAACTCTGCAGATGTACGGCATATCCAAGACGTACATAAGATAGGTCCCACTTTGATGCCTTGGCCTAAATGTCATGCTGGCTTCAAGATGGAGGGCTCAGATTCTCCACACATGCGTATAGTCCTAACGTCCATTAACCCTCTTACAATCTGTCCTGATCTGACCATTGGTTCCTGTTAAAGGGCTTATGTTCCCCATCTTAATCATGGATGTAGCAAAATTCTGAAAGAAAGTGTTCTGATTGCTGCTGAAGCTGTTGACAATGGCGACAGTGGCGGCGCCGCTCGTCGAAAACAGCTCTTGATCTGATTGGAGAAGCCCTTCGAGGGTCTGAAGGTTAGAGAAGTAGGCATTGTCGAAGCCGTCCGGCGTCCTTGGATCGAAATTGGCCAATACAGTCTGGTCACCGTTCTGTGGACATCTTTGCCGGAGAGTAGCCAAGTAAGTGGTGTTTAAGGTGGGATCTGGGCTACCACTGTTGTTGAAATTGTAGAGGCGACCGATGAACGATGAGCATTGAGCGCGGCCGAAGGTGTGGCCACCTGAAAATGGCACACACCCAAGTTCTTCAATCGACTAATAGTTTTGTTAGCAGCGCGTTTGGATGCACCATCGAGTTAAAATTCGATAATTAGTTCAATTGGAAAGAAATAGGTGACATGTTGATCATATGGGTGGACCAACATGATTTTTTTGGTCCATTTCATTTATGAGCAGTTGGGTCCACCCGATGGACGGCTAAGATGCTGCTCACATGTGTTTAATCTCAACTTTCATTAACCGTCTTACTAGAGCTGGTCATGGGATGACTCGACTTGGCAGACTCGACCTGAACCGAGTGAGTGAATCGATCTAAACCTAGTAGACTTCATCCAATCTGAACTCAAACCGAGTTGAATTCAAATTGCCCGATAACTCAACTCGACTCAACCCGAAATCTGACTAGGTACTGACTCGATTCAATCTAAAACCTGACTTATACATATTAAAAAACTCATCCAACTTGCTACTAGCTTGGCTCGATCCGAAACTTGACTCGTACATGTAAAGAAACTCCAGATTTGACATTTTAGATCTGATATGCCATGTAGTTGATGGAGATGTTGCAATTCTGACAGGTGCACTTAAGTTTTGAGTTGTGATTTCAGCCTGCGGATACCTGCCGCACTCGACCCGACTTGGTGCAGACTCGACCCAACTTGATATTTGTGACCGGCTCGAAATCGGTCTAAGTTAGTCCAAGCTAAACCTGGACTTGGATCGGGTTAGCATTCTAGACTCCATACCGAATCAGGTAGAGTTCTGGTAAGGTCTATTTCAAAACCAGGTCAAGTCCGGTTAGCCCTAGCTTGGTCCAACTCGAGTTGATGCCAGCTCTACTGTTTACCATCTGTCTTTGGTCTATGTTAGATTGCAACTCCATTCCCTTCATTTCCAACTTAAAAGTAACACAATTGCAATCCAGACATTATACGTTATATATATATAGAGTCATGCTCCCCTGTGCACCTATGCACGTGCGCACCTTTGCACACGTACCATAGGTGTCTAATCTGAATGGTCCATGTGATGCGGAATCCCATAAAACCTTACGTGATAAATTGTCACCCTGATCTAATATTCTGGTGGGCCATAGCAAAGATAAATACAAATCAAGGGAGGAAACTGTTTTCATTTTTCATGGCCCATCAAAGTTTTAGATCAAAGTTAAACTTGGGTCCGGGGGCCTTCAGGAGGTGCTGCTTCACATAAACGGTTCAGATTTTGGATCCACATCATGTATGATGGGTTCTCAAAAAAGTTCGTACGTAGTTCGTACGAACTAGTTCGCAGGTGAGCGTTTTCGTGTGTGTGTGTGTGTATATATATATATATATATATATATATATATATATATATATATATATATATATATATATATATTTTATTTTATTTTTTTCCCACTTCATTGGACTATTATCACAATTTGAATCAATAGACCATCCAAACATGGTACATTCCAATTCAATAGACTATCCAAACGAGGCCTAAATCACAATTCAATTCAATAGGGCCATCCAAACGCGGCATAATTTCTTGATAACCTTACCTGATAGGGCCACTAGATCTGTGGTGTCAAGTCCTTGTGCAGCGAACTTAGCTATGAGGATGGTCAGGTTTTCGAAGGGTGCCGGAAGGGCGGTGTTTGCTAAGTTGAAGTTCGCCGTCGTACTATCTCTTCTTCCTAATAGAACGTTCCATGAGGGACCTCCTGACTGCAGATGGAACATGATTATCAATCAAGAGCCATTTGATTAATGAGACATTGCAAAGATTATCATGGCATCACACGTGTCAATGTACCACATGCGTGAGGTATCTATGTTATCCATCAAGCTGGCCCACAATCAGCATGCCCTATCACAAAATCAGGTTGCTCCACTGATCAGGTGTACATCAACATGCCATGGGAGCTTCTCACATGCAACTGGTTGTAGATGAAAAAACGTGCAACTAACTGCTTGTGGAGCTCACTATGGTGTAGGTATGTCATCCAATCCATCCAACACGGTTGCCTCATCATCAAAATATGATGGCCCGAAAATCAAGGTGATCCACTAATCATGTGGGGGCAAATGATAGAAAGCCAATATATTCACGTGGTGGCTCACTGAATCGTTGGATCGGCGAGATTTTTGAGATATCCCATTTTCATCATTGGCCAACTATGTTAGACTGATTGGATGCAATACATACACTATGGTGGGACCCACAGTACATCTAGTTGCATGCGAGACCTTCCCCCAATAGTAAGATGTTGGGTCCATCTGAACGGTGCAGCCTAGCTTGATTTGTATAGGCAAGTGCTGGGCCCCACTTCTCATACAGTCTAATCGAATGGGTTTGCCAGGGAGCTGGGTTATGCACGTTAACCACAGTGGAGGAGTGTCCGAGGGGCCAGGGGCCTCCCTACCGTACACGTGGCATGGCCCACAATCCGAACCCCACAAGTAGTGGAACACGTACGACGTCGATCCATCATATCCCAAAATCAGATTGGATAGACTATCCTGACCTCTGATTAATGGACAGTGGTTTGTTGAACATGGACCATTTACTAAGTATCATTTCCACCGTTCATTGGATTTCCACCAATCATCCAGTTAGGATCCTGCATTTAGTTTAATTTTCGGCTTATAATATGTCTGTAGTGGGTCCCACTAATTGATCGGTTCGGATTCAAGGTATATACAGAGGAGAAAATCATACAAGATTAACAGATGCTTCAGCTGCAATGGCGAGTATATCCGCGCATGAGACCACACCAGGGCAAGCGCTCTCCACAGCCGTCTTGATACTGTCCACCGCATCAAATCTCCTAAGCGACCCTGCATTGGGGATGGCACCCTTCTCGCTCACTATTGTAGTGCTGTTGTCCAACAGAACCGATGCATCGCAGCCCTTAAAAATGAAAGAAATTCCCAGTCATTAATTAATGTGTGCATTGTGCAACCCTATTCCACATGGACACAACTGACGTGTGTGAGATCTGAGATGTTCATCAGGAAGGCTCACAATGGATCTTTCCTAACCCAAAAGGATAGACAGCCGTCCATTTTCAACGGCTGTGATACCGTGATGGTCTGTGCTGAAAATGGACGGTTAGGAAAAGAATGACCAACGATTGATGCACAATGACTATGTCTGGCCCACTGGTAAGTAGTCTAGGATATCCATTGAGGGGCCCGTCTCACGAACGTTCAGATTCTTTACACAAGTACTACATCTGCACGTGTGGTGCGGTTCTGTAGGGCACGTGCAAATGGCATTCCTTAGGAGTGAAGATCTAGTAAGTAGTACAGCATTTTGTAGTTCCTGTCATTCAAGAAATCATATCAAGCATGGTTTTAAGACTCGTAGCGGCTCATCCGAGTCAACTCGGACTCGCCCGTGTCACTCCAACTCAGGCGAGTCATGACTCGATTTCAGACCTAACAAATCGATCCAAGTCTCCCGAGTCATTTAACCATAACACATCTGGATGAACATGGATTGTGTACGCAAAGTCTGTGAGCCCTACCTTCATATATGTGTCTTATATACACTATCCATCCATTTTTTCAGCTCATTTTAGTACATGAGGTTAAAATTGAAACATTTTCAAAGCTCAAGTGGACCCTGCAACCAGAGACAATGAGAATAATGACTTCGAACATTGAAACATTTTTACATCTGATAGTGATGTTTATTTCTCATCTAACCTATTTATAAAGCCGCGGAGATATGAATGATAAGAAAAACATATACATTAGTTCATTCCAAAGCTCACACAAATATAAATAATAAGAAAAACATAAATATTATCTTGATCCAAAGCTTCTCTAGCCCTTTAGAAGTTTTCAATGATTAGTGTTCAATTCCCACTATTTCCATGGATCTTGTCCACTTGAGTTTTGGATATATTTCAATTTTGAACACATACCTTAAAATGAGCTAGAAAAATAGATTGATGGCGTGAAAAAAAAAAAAAAAAACATCACAGTAGGCCTTGCAGAGTTACTGTGAACCCTGATGTATCGTTATTGGATACAAGCTAGTGAACCCCTTGCGATCGATGTCCAAGCCATCTAGAGCGTGGTTTTGAGGTTAAGATAATCAAAATTCTAATTGTGGGCAAGATTGTGGATAGAGAATATCTCAAAAATAACATGGATAAATCAATCCTAACCATTCAATTGATGATTATCAGATGGATTGTTACAAGTAGGCTAATGACGCAAAATCAGATAAGCCTATCAAAGGGGAACATAAGGGCTGTTTGACTGTTTAGTTTTTTCGAATCTTGTTCGTGAATGTCTCACGATAGGTGGTCCTTTCCCCTTTTTGTCATGGGGCCCACCCGTATTTCCTTCCCTCATGTAAAGTCTTTCAGATGAGCAATGAAATATTGAATTCTGTTATTTAAATTTTTTTTAAAAAAAAGGAGATAAGCTTACAATCCATGTCAAGAATGAAAACATGATATAGTCTCATCGGTTTGATTTTGGAGTTTCAGCCCTTTTTTGAGTAGGGCAGGACCCACAAGATGGACGGTACTGATTAATTTGTACAGGGATTACTCAAAAAGAATTTAATATATACAAGGTACATGCACGTAGAATACACATATATATGATAAACATGTAATTACTAAATAAGATAATCTTTCTCAAATTCAAACCGTCGAAATCACGGGCCTCACTTAGGATGGAGTATTGACCATTAATGGCACTGATCTCCAGCCATCAATGGATGGTCGAAAGGATGATCAACTGTTGCAAAATCTGGGCATCCAAAACAAGGGTCCCTACGTACGTGAAGATCAAGTGATGTGAAAATCAAGCCGATCCACCAAATGGGTGGGCCACACATTTACGAGATTCAGATCACAGTCCATAAATTGTTGTCATATGGTGTGGCCCACCTCGATGCGCACATCGGCCAGATGAACTTTATGGGGGAGAAAATGATCATTAAAAGAGAGAATTAAGGGCTTGGATTTTTACATCAACGAAGCAATCATGGAAATGGAGTCGAAGGAGGCTGGCTGTGATCCGAGCATCTGATTGTAGTTCGTTAGAGATGACCCCACGTACAATGGCGGACACATTCGGGCACGTGGTAGCGTAAAACGTGGCAGTTAGCTGACCATTGGATCCCCAAAACAACATGGCCCAGATCAAGGCCATAGATACTATGAGAGAAGTGGACATCTTTCTCTGGGCCATAGCTACTAAGAGAGGAGTGGACATCTTTCTCTTACGCCTAGAACAAATGCAAGCTTCTTATTCTTTCTCTTTACTTCTACTCCTTATATAGATCATGGGGGTTGGCAAATAGGATAATTGAATGGTCCTTAGCTTCTTAGTCATCTATTCTGCATAAGTGGGGCCCACGATTTGGTAATCTAGCTCGTTGATCACGTAGGCATATATCTCCTAGACTGGAATATTTTAATCATCCAATCACTAAAAGGCTTTCGCTTGAACATGGGCCATTTGTTAGTGATCTAGACCGTCGACCTAATGTGTCCCACTTAGAAGATCCTAACCATCCAACCATTGAAAGAGACCATTGTGTCCATTTTTAGACGATCTATACCGTTAACTTGATGGCTGCCAGTATAATCTTGCAGAAATTAAAGTTCCAAAAAATACGATAGATGACCTTTCTCCATTGAAGATGAACCATTAGTCATCAATGGAATGGCAACGGGGAGATCTTTTGAAGATGGAACAGCTATAGGAGGTCCTGAAAGATCAATGGTCTAGATCATCTATCCATGAACCCTATTTGTACGGGTTAAGAGCCTAATGACATGATGAATGTCCTCCCATCAAGGATCATATAAACACATCTGGCATATAGGCTCACGAGTAGAATATGCTTAGTTTTGATTTGATTTTGTTGGGGGAAGCTCCCAAAATGTGTGGTCCCAAAAACCAACAAAAAATCTTCCCCGCCTTTGAAAATATGGCCACTTAACACCTATGATAGGTGGATGTCAATATCATATTGTATGTAATCCAATCATGGCATCTTATAATAGCCTCTCACTCACAACTGGCTGTGTATGATAAAATCGTGAAACTAGCTGTGAGCAATGCCAGCACATTGAATTTGGACCGTTGGATTTTTATTTGTAACCACCAGTTTTCACATGTCATCTGCCCGTCAACGGCGCAATGGTCTCTACGATAGGACGAATGGTCTAGATCTCTGTTGAGCATGTGATCCATCGGTGGGAACGAGGCGGCGTGCATGGTAGCTGTGATGTGGGGCCTGCATTAATCTATAAAAATCCTCACACTATAATGCCCATCTGTCCATTAGCTGAGACTCTGAAAAATAGAAAATTTTCTGACCCTACGATAGTGACCAAACAGTATACAGATAAGATTGTGAATATAGTTGATCAGGCCACTTTCTTTACAACTATTGTAAAAGATACACTTATTCTACAAGTAAGTTGCCTCCTTGATAGAATTTAAATTAGAGAATGCAATTAGCCCATATCAACAAGATATTCACATTCCTATAGGAAATGTAACAGATGTTGTGATAAAGTGTTCGCATATACTTTCTCTCATAGTCAAGAATATATATATATATATATATATAGAGAGAGAGAGAGAGAGAGAGGGGGGGGGGGGGGGGGGGTGGGTGTTTACACATGATGTCATGTTTAAATGATAATGTCATTGAGAAAAGGTATTTAACTGTAATATATATGATGTTTAAATGACTATATCATGAGAGAAAAGTATTTTCCTCTAATGTAATGTTTTAATAACAATGTGACTCTGAAAAATATGTTTTCCTTTGATGTGATATTTAATGTCAATGTTATTGAAAAGATATATTTACCCTTGATGTGACGTTTAAACAACAATGTCATTGGAAAAAACTGTTTACCTTTGATGTGATGTTTAAATGACAATGTGATTGAGATTATAGGGCTCCCATTTTGGAATTGCAATTAAAATGGTCACAAATGTATAGTAATAGTATTTACCATGACTTTATTTTTTCTTTCTTTTAAAAAAAAAGACGGAAGGAGGTGCAAAGGGTTTAATTCCATTAGTACTAGTGTATGTTTAATTACCTCATGCTTTAGTTTTGCTTCGCATTCCTCATATTTACCTTCAATCTAAATAGGCCCAAGTGTGTGAACCCTAATATAATTAAGGATGCACATCTACTTTGCCATGAGGAGAAAAAATAAAATGAAAATGAAAAAAGAAAAAAGAAAAAAGAAAAGAATAAAAAATACAAAATAAAAATGATCACTGAGGTGGGTTGCACTGTAAGGAACAATAGTTGTGATGAGGATGCCTATATACATTTTGTATATGACATCCAATTCATTCATAAGACTTACATTTTGTATATGGCATCCACTTCATTCATATGATTCTTCCCTCCAGGATCAATAGACACCTTAAAAAAGGCCATCCAAAGACTCAGGTTAGCCACACCCCGCGATTTTAACAGTTTCAGGCATGATTTTATCTGACTTTTGCAATGGCCAATTTTTTACCTCCAAGGAGAATACTAGAGGGCGTATATGATAGATGGAGTGAATGTGGAACCCACACATATAGTTCTAGAAAAACTCAATCTACAAACATTGTAGATGAACTGCCTCAACATGGTTATCAAATAAAGGGCAAGAAGGTGCATGATTTAGGACAGATCCCAACTGCTAGGGTTGGCCATATTCAAAAGAAAAATGATGAGATACAATGAGAAATTAACATAGTGTACAATGATATATTTGTTTTAAGTTGATATGTCGCTTCTGTACAACATCCAAGCCATGCAAGAGTTGAGTTGCATCATAAAGATGACTTGGGGTGAAAACCAGAATGGTCCATTCATCAGGCGGGCTACAATATTGAAATCAATGTACAGCTGGTTTGGCTCAATGTATGCGTGGTCCACCTTCCAGTGGATCATTCGAATTTACACTCCAGGTGATCTTCATGGTGGGTCCACCATTTTCACGGTTCGGATGTTCCACAGAAGTGTTAAACTGAGATGTTAAATAAACATACAACATTGCAGGCTTGGTAGACCCATTAATTGATGCAACGGATGCAAGTGCAACATGCTCATCTAATTTCCACATTAAAACATGATAATTTCAACAGATAACGTTAATTAAAATAAATATCATCCACATGAAATGTCGTGAAAATTCAACCAAATGATATTATAGGTGAATATGGTCCCCACTCATGGCTAGTGGCAGACTCACAAGAGATTCAACACAGCTCTCATGGTTGAGCACGCATTGTGGTGTGTGTGGGTGAGAGCTTGCGTGCGTTGAAAAAAGAGAAATATTATAGGTTAATATCACTTTACCCCCAAATGTAAGGGCACAGATTGGGTAGAGGATCCTATCAAGGGCTCCGTGGGGCCCACCATGATGTATATGTTTTATCCACGCCGTCCATTGATTTTGATATATCATTTAAGGGCTGAGCTAAAAAAGAAAGTAAATTGGAATTTCAAGTATACCACACCATGCAAAGTAGAGTTGGGCCCAGGATGACTCAACTCGGTTGACTCGACTTGTCCAACTCATTTAGACTCAAATCGATTCGAAACCCGACTCAACTCAGGTGTGATTGAGTGGATGAATCAAACTCACTTGCAGAGAACCCAATGCATGATCAATAATGCTGGGTTGGGCAATAAATTATGGACTGAGACCATTAACACGACTTGTTACTTGGTAAATTGATCCGCTTCCATAGCTATTGAATGTAAAATTTCAGAGGAAGTGTGAAGTGGTCAGCAGGTAGACTACTCGTGACTGCGTGTATTTGGTTGCGACGCTTACTCTCACATACCATTAGTTGATAGATATAAACTGGACCAAAGGGCTAAAAAGTACATTTTTATCAGCTATGTTAATGGTGTAAAGGGGTACAAGTTGTATGATTGGGCTATATGAAAAATTATCTTTAGTCGTAACGTCAAATTCGATGAAGAATTCTTGTTCCATAAAGATGAGTATAAGGAAGACGAAAAGTTGGTTGTGAACGTTTAGTTATACAAAAATGAGACACAGGCTGTTGCAGAGACATAGATCGGAGTACATGAGCAGGTGGAGTGGCCACCTGTTAGAAGGAACCCGCTATAGGATCGCAGGTAGGGTTGTACACGAACCAGGCTAGCACAGTTAACTTGCTCCACTCGGCCCGAAAAAGCTCGACTCGGCCCGACCCGGAACTGAGTTCGGTCCAGGACGAGCCATTTTCTTCAGCTTGAAACTGAGTTCGGGCCGAGTTCGAACAGATCCCAGTTCGGCCCAACTCTGTCCGAAACCCGACTCGGACTTTATGGTGTGTGGGTGTGTGGGTGTGTGTGTGTGTGTATAATCTTTAAAAAAAACCCTAAATCCCCAATCCCTTTCCCCTTTTGAGAAGTCGCCCAACCCCCAGCAAACCTAACCCCACCAAACCCTCTCCCTTGATCTCCACCATTCATTTGTGAATGCTGTTGAGAAGCTCCGCAGTCAAGATCGTGAGTAGTCCTTGGCATCATCAATGGCTAAATTTGTTTTTTTTTTTTTTTTTTTTTCCTTTCACAGTTTTTTGTATTTTTCTAGTAATCTTTTTGCAGATAGAAAGATTTTCAGTCTTGAGTGGAGAAGATGAGATTTTTTTTTTTTGAATTTTTTTGATTTTGTGTTTTATGAGTGGTGTAGGAGCAACTCCAAAGTTAGTACTTCAGATGATGAATGTCAGAGGCCTTAGTATTGCGCATGTGAAAAGCCATTTGCAGGTAAGAGGATGAAAGACAAGAAAAAGAGGCTCTTCTCTTTGTGGTGAAAAAGGTTTCTTTTGATTAATGGGCTAATTTCATTTCCTTTTCGTTTTACTCCCCTAATCATGCATTTGCTGAATCAGATGTATAGGAGCAAGAAGCTTGACGAATCAGGGCAAGGTAATGAAAAGGCCAAGCTATATGTCCTAGAGGGGGGGTGAATAGGACAATGCCAAATAAAAACTTATAACAGCGGAATAATAAAGACAATGATAGCCAAATTAAATAACAATGCAGGAAAGTAAAACAACCTCAAAATTCAGATCTTAAGAGGTTGATACAAACGTTATTCTAAGGACAACCTTACACCAAAAACAGAGTTTATGGTAGGACAACCTTATTTCTAGAAAATTCTTTGTATCAAGTCTCAAATCGAAGAGGAATATAGAATTAAATATAAACTGAAATGAAATAACTTGTAATTAAAAATGTATTGTTCTAGGGACAGCCATACACCATAAAAATGGCAGGGCAACCTTGCTGGAACAACTTTCAAATGAAATTGAAAATCAAGCTTATAAAGGAATAGCAGAAAGTAAATTCTAAGCTATTACAACATTCTCACAAAGCTTGAAATAATTACAACATTCACCACCATACATACATCCCATAAAAATTAATTAAAAGATTAAAAGAATAAATCAATCAACCACAACTCAAGGGATTATAGTGGTTCGCCTGTGTGTTCACCAACTGTTATACAACAGCCACACAAAAAGCTACTCCACTCCTAATATCCTCACACAGGGGATGTTAGCGTTCACTAAAAATAGGTTTTCCTAGGTTCACCCAAAACCCTTACAATTGTGTCTTTGTCTGTGGGCTTACACAATTAAAAAAACCCCACTTCTGAGTTTTCCTGGCTTTCCTCAGATAACCAAAATAACAAGATTTTTCTGGCAAATCTTAAAAGAAACCAAAATAATAGAAAGAAATTTACAATATGTAAAATACCTAAAAAATCTCCTTCGTTGTAGCAGCCCGGTAGAACCAAATCAAAGTAGATGATTGAATGTCCAAGTTCAATGTCCAGTACTCGATTACAATGGTTCTAGTTGTAATAGATTTTAAATTAAACCAAATAGGGCTTGCCTTAATTGATTTTGATTCCAAAGAAATAGAATAATAATTCCTCTTTATCAAATCAGATTAGAATATAAGAAACAAAATCAATTAAAATAAAGCTAAGGAAAGAGAATATTAAATAAGCACACTTAGCTTAGATGGAGCACAGAATTATCTCTCAGAAGTTCGACGAAGATTGGCTTGAATACTTTAATTAAATCGATAATTTCTTCTGAGATTCGTGCACTATTTATAGGTGAGAAGATCGGGTCTTCGATTGTCCAGAGTGCTCTTCGACTAGTCGAAGCTCTAATGATATTTGAAAAATTCGGCGGGATATGCTCGGACCGTTACGACTCGTCGTAGCCCTCCTACGACCGGTCGTAGGTTTCCTTCGATCGGTCGAAGAACTGCAAAGACCCTCTGGACTTCGAGTCGTAGATTGTATGACTGGTCGAAGATCGGCCGACACTATTCGAACGATCGGTCGAATGCATTCCGTGACTAGTCGAAGGCTAACAGATTTTATCCGAAATTTGTAACAAACTTACGACTGGTCGAGGAATATCTTAGACTGGTCGAAGCAAGTCTAGGACTAGTCGAAGAAGGCCTAGGACTAGTCGAAGAATAGACCAATCACATGTAAAATAACATTCGGCTTATGTATCCGAAATGACTTACTTCTAAGGTCAACCTATGGTCAATCAAACCTCAATCATGAAGTATGGACATTGAAACAAGAGACCATGAAGAATGAGCCTTGAAGTCTTGATGTAGATTAAACCTTGAAGTAGCTCAATCTTGAAAGTGGCTTGAGTTTCAGCTTGAGTCTTGAGTTCAGCTTGACTTTCAACTTGAGTCTTGAGATCAGCTTGAGTTTCAGCTTGAGTCTTGAGATCAACTTGAGTCTTGTTTTGTGAGCAGTTCTTGCATTCAAGAGTCTTGTCTTGTGAGCAGTTCTTTCATTCAAGATCTTGAGTCTTGTACTTGAGAGCTTTGCTTGTTGTGAGCTTAGCTTGTTAATGAATGTTGATCCTTGAGAGAGCTTCACTTATGCAAGTTATATATAACAGAGTATAATAGTGATTTTGGCACTACAAATTTGACAACAAAGAGGGATAGAAACTATAGCACTTACAATCTCCCCCTTTGTCAAATTAGTGACAAAACACATAACCATAATAAACAAAAGTAAAACAACTGGTTAACACCTGCAAATCAATATTCAATATTCAACATTCAACCAGTTTCAACATTCAACCATTATCATTCAACAAGATCAAACATATATTCAAGATCAAACATATATTCCCCCTAACTCCCCCTGGGTAACATAACCACTGCTACCTACTCCCCTCACAATCACAGTGAGAACAAACCATTCTCCCCCTTTTTGTCACAATATGACAAAGGAGAACTAAAGAAAGGAAGTCATGAGAGGAAACATGAGGAAGTAAGAGAATAAGAGGAGCTCAAGATAGCATCACATATATCCAGCATTACATCAAGAACAAATATTCAGCATAAAACATAAATAGAATCCAAATCAAAATCAGTCAAGTGCTAAGTAAGAAAGTTATTACATACAAAAAGTCTCATAGAAACTAGTCAGAACTAGAACTTGAAGATGGAGTAGGAATAGAAGGATCAAGTTGGTGCATGCCTTTATTCAAGCGCCTAAGATATTTGCGCATGTACATGAATTGTAAATCATGAGCAACAGACATGTTTTCCAACTTAACATTAATATTCTCAACTTTACCCTCTAATGCACTCAGACGTGCATCAACATCAGATGGTACAAAATCTGGATCATTAGCTGAGTCAGAATCCAGTTCCTCAAAAATATCATCCATATTAATATCAACACCAGCTTCTTCAGGACCACCACCACCACCACCACCTTGTTCAGGAAGCAGATCCAACTTCATCTTATTAATATTTGTATTATTGAAGATCAGATGATGGATTGGTGCTTCATCAACAGGCATATCGACTAACATATGAGTAGCCAATACAGTCATAAAGTATGCAAATGGAATGTCACTATGACCAGGATGGAGTCGAAACTGAAGAATGAAATGACAGATTAAGGATGGCAAACAAATCTGAGTACCATTTGAGATAGCATGGATAACACGAACCATAAATGAAGTCAGGTCAGATTTATTACCTGAACGAGGATACAGATTAGACATAAAGATTCTGTGGAGAATTCTGTATTTGGGTAACAAATACCTTGCGGGGAGCTCATTCCCTTTTTGAGTCCATTGAACATCCATATTGCACAAGTCTTTAGTTAGCATACGTTTTTCAGCCATTGAGGGTTTATCAGTCAAGTTATGAATTGGAATACCCTCATCATTCACAGGAATTTCCATAAGGGCTGAAATTAAATGACGATCAACGTCAAATGGCCCTTCTCTAGTAGAAATTTGGAATGTTAAATTATCTTGTGAAAATGCACTAATACATGTAAACATGGATTGGGCAATGGACCGGTACAACAGGTTCACCTCAAACTGAAGGTTTTAAATTAGGTTCACCTCTAACCAGTACAACCTACACTTAAGCTGACATAATGTGTCTACACGACACTGTTTATGCTCTCATGAGCAAGGGTCAACACATAGCACCCGATATTTAGGCCCTCACTGGCCAAGGATCCACACAAGGAACCTAACAGAGGTTTCACAATAGGTTCACCTCTAACCAGAGGTTTTAAACCGGTTCACCTCTAACCAGTTTATACTCTCCACGGAGTAAGGGTCCTCTCAAAGCACCTCCACGTACACTCCTGCTGGAGGCCTCCTACGAGGACTTGCAAGGGGTGAGAAACACCTTTAACCCAATCCTGGACAGGAATGATCATAAGGGTCCTCTGGACTCTAATGACTTACAGATAAGAAGATAAGTTCCTTTCAGCGCGTTGTTGAAGATCTCCTCCTTTGATGATGAAGAATCTTTAGCTTTCTTGACCCGCAACTGAGAAGATGTACCAATACATGGCGACGGGTTGCATCAAGGTATAATGGAATCCTACTTTATTAAATGTTTTCTTATAAGGGAGATAAAGCAATTCCAATCATCTATGCATTCAAGGCATCCCAGCTTAATGATTTGCCATTAAGGCGGTAGTTGCAGGATCCTTGAATGTGGAAGTTCATTCCCCAATCCACTCTATTGAATGTTAATGATGAGGGTGGATTGGAGGATGAACTCGCATGAGAGAAAAAGGCTTAGGGTATATGATCTAGGGTTAAACACACAAAAACACTCTCTTTTTCTCTATCCAACAACCAAGGGCAAGCTCTCATTAAATAGGCAGAAAGTTCTAATGGATATCAAATGGTCACATTTTTTACAAAGTTCGATATCATCGAGCAGGGTCAATATCATCGAGCGTATATTCTCGATAGCATCGACTAGCCGCTCGATGATACGAACTCAAATGTCAAACACTTTTGAAACCTTTTGCCAGTTGGTCGAGAAAATCAAACATGTGTCGATGTCATCGAATTTCGAACTCCAATTTCATTGACACGAGGTTCGATTCCTCGACATTTGAAAATGTGAGAGACTTGTCTTTAAAGGTTTTTCACGAAACATATATGATCGAGCTTCACTCGATATCATCGGAATTTGAATATCGATGATATCAAGGGCAGTGTCGATTCATCGATAATTCCAAGGAATTTTCCTATAAGCTTGTTAGACAGTTTCTGTCCACTTTCGATGACATTAACCATGCCTCGATATGATCAATATTTGAATATCAATTTTATAGAGTGACCCTCGATCCGAGAAAAAATATCCTGAAAAACTTGCTGGATGTAAATGTGTCCAAATCCGATATCACCGAAGGGCTTCCGATATCATCGAGATTTAAATTTCGAGGATATCGAGAAGCTCTTCGATATATCGAAGATTACATGATTTGCCTTAGTAGAACTTTGGACACAACAGACCTGATGTCGATTTTATCGAGTCTACTCGATGGACTCGAGATTCAAATTTCGATGATATCGAACCCTTTATCGATACATCGATAATTCCGTCCAAATATATTTGTGGTTGCTGGACATCTTATGTCCTCATTTCGATAATATTGAGTGAGCTTCAAGGACATCGACAACGATGTTTGATTTCATCGAACCACTTGTCGATAAATCGACAGAGGTAGAAAACTTATAGATTTTTCTGAGTTTGAACAAAGTTTTCTAACCATAATCACTTAGGGTGTTCTAACCAATTTTAAGGGTTTTAATTACCTGGTATTTTAGGACATGGGATGTGAGGCTCAAGATTTACCTATGACGAGTTCGGGCACACAACCAGTTGAAGCAGACGCTTGATCAATTTTCTTGTGGGGCTCTTAACGCACACGCTAATTGACAAACCAAGGCACTTTCAATCTCCCCCTTTGTCAATTACGTGATAAAATACCAAAACACCCTAGAACAACTTCTAAACAGACTCCCTAAATTGTGTGTGCATACTTTCTACACAATTATATAAGATTCTCTAGTTTACATAGATACACATTTATGTACAGACACACATCAGTTGCTACTCTCTCTAACAATAAACTCCCCCTGTCTTCTTACAGCTGCTCCCCCTAACACCTGCACCACCATTAACAAACAGATACACACAATTTTCCTTCGGGGTTTGGATTTATTCTCTCCCTTTTTGTCAGTCATTGGCAAAGGATAGCGTAACAGTTAATATGGGAGAACCAAAATTCAGGGAGCATACACACATAATAGATAGGTGTAACTCATGGATGCATAGCAGATCAAGTAGAGCAGTGAGATAAGCAGATAATATATATTGGTGAAACATCACATGCATCACAGTAGATAGAAACCAGATAAAACAGGGGATCGCAAAATAAAACATGGCAGTAATTATGTGTGAATTATAACCAGCCATATCCCAAAATATTCAAAGTGTATATACGGCCCAGGATTGACAGCAGTGTATCATTCTTGTTTAAAACAATAAAAACCATCCAATTTGGCCCAAAGATGAGCACACAAAAAATATATATAATGTAGACCACAACAACATTTGACTTCGCAGTTGACACTTAACGTCCACGAGGCTCGCCATGCGTGAGCAAGTCCATTACTTACTGGCTTGTTTGCTAGAGGACATTGAATTTTTCTTTAATCGCGGTGAGATGCCTTTCACAGTTATATAGACGTTCCTCCATACCAGCCATCCCGTTAAGTAGGTGATGTTCTAGGTGATGAGCTTGGCGATTTGTGATAGATTCCGAACCGAGCAGTGGCATTCGATTGGATCCCCAAGGAGTAGGAGGATATGAAGGTTGAGCATATAGGGTAGCCGACTGCATGGGAGCACTCATCTCGGGAAGAGATGAAGAGAGACACAACTGTTAAGTCTCTTGGGCTACGTCACTATCAAACCATGCTTCTGGATGAATGACGTTAGATGAAGCAGGGAGGCCCACATAATAAGCGAGTTTACATATAAGTGCAGGAAAGGGTAGTTTATCTCAATGATCGCCTTGGATTACACGAATTAGCTGCTTGAGGAGCAACATTGGAAGGCATACTTGAATTTCTTGATACACATCATAAAGAACGTTTAGCACAAAGGAAGAAAGATGATTACCCTTGACATCACAGGGATATACATTGGACTTGAGAATGTTATGGAGAATTTTAAAAGTGGGTGCAAGATGATTGATGTGAAGTGAATTGTCATCACTCCGGGGGATAGTGGTGCCATGACATAATGCACGGGTTATTTCTCCCCAGACACCCAGACCATTGAGATTTCGATTTGTCACTGGGATCCGAGTGACTTCAAGATTTAGAAGCCGTGCAAGAGTGATGAGAGTGATGAGTTTGGAGTGATACACATGTTCGATTTGGATACAGAGAGGATCATCACGAATGATATTACAGCCATTGAAGAATGCATGGATCAAACCTAATTGATTGGATCCTCTAAGATTCAAGATATTCTGCCATCCGATCACTTTTAGGAGAAGATCTACACCAAAGGGCTCAATGACGCTGTTCAAAACAAGACGTTCAACTATAGGGATTGGGTTTCTTACCACCAGAACGAGATGATACTGGCTAGATTCAGGTTGCTTGTTCTTAGATTTTGAAGATTGAGGAAGGGACTTTCCTTTACCTCTGACCATGATTTGTGGGTAAAAAAATGTAAAGGAGAGAGGAGACAACCAGAGAAGAGAAGAGTTAGGTGGATTGAAATCGAATGCTCGCTTCTCTATTATACCAGAGTTGTCGATGAAATCGAGTCCTCATCGTTGGCATCAACATTATGCTCATAGTAACATCAACGACTGTGCCGATGACCGTTGGGAAGAGGCAAATATCTAGTGGAAACTGAGGCAGCCCAACCATTGGGAAGGACCACTGGTTATGACCCTGCATTCCTGAGATCCTTCGATTGCATCGATGGTGACTATCGATATCATCAAAATTTAAATATCGATAGACATTTTCATTCCTAACCTAACATGGCTAATTCAAGAGGTTTAGATTTGTGGCGGATACTTAGCTATGAATATCCCAGCATGAAGATTTTCCTATGAGGATCGTGGTTACTGGGATATCATCAATGAGTGCATACTCCAATTGATTTTTGAAGATCACTAAACCTATTTGTATCAAGAGGTCTAGTTAGGATATCTACGAGTTTATTTTCTGTAGATACATAATCCAACACAATAATCTTGTCTTCAACAAGTTCTCGGATAAAATGATGACGGATGTCAATATGCCTGGTCCGGGAATGTTGAATAGGATTTTTAGAAATGTTGATAGCATTTGTGTTATCACCCAATAGACTCATTGTAGGTTACTCAGGCCGTGTTTGTTAACACTGAATTTTTGCACTTAACGCGGAATGGGAAAATTTTTTCGTGTTTAGTGGTGTTTGTCAATGCGTTGTTAACGCGGAAGACGGAAAGCGCTAAGTGGTTTTTCATTGAATTCTTTCCGTGATAGGAGTCTGGCTTAATGGTGAACGCGGAATGCGCTCCGTGATTTTTCATTAAGCAATAATTTTTTGCTTCCAAAAATACCCCTTTTCAAGTTACTATGGAAATTTTTTATTTTCAATTGTTTGCACAGTACAAAATCAACTTTTAACCTGTGAAACTTCTTTATGCCCCACCGTGATTTATGTGTTTGATCTACACCATCTATCAACTTTTTCAGATAATTTAAGGTGTGATCCAATAAAAGAAGCAGGTCCAATAATTAATTGGACCATAAGGTGGGGATTGAACTTCCACCATTAAAAACTTCCTGAGAGTTGAAGAAGTTTCAGATCAAGTTGATATTTGTGTTTTCACTTCATCCACGTCTACATGACCTAATGAATAGGTTGGATGGTAAAAAAAACATCACAGTGGCCCATGTAACTTTGATCTCTTTGAACAGTTCGTACAATGGTCGCGGATTGTGTACTATCCCTGGCTCCAAACAGGCAGTTCTGTGGGTGGGCCCACCATGATGTACCTGTACATCCAAACCCTCTATTCCTTTTCTCATATTATTTTAAGGCATCAAAACAAAAATGAGTCAAATCCAACAATCAAATGGACCACATCACAGACGACTCTTGCATTTAATGCAACTGGTGCATTTTAATGCAACCAAGATTATTATTTGGTGTGGTCCCCTTGAGCACTGGATCTGCCTCATTTTTATTTTGATTACTTAAAATAATCTGAGAAAAGGGATTGACGGTTTGGATGTACATATACATCACAGTGGACCCACCCACAGAACTTCCAGTTCGGAGCCAGGGACGGGCGGGGGTAGTACGCAATTCGCGTCCTCGTTAAACATGGTGGGAACAGACTGGCTACTCCCACTGCCCCCTGCCAGTGGCTGATGGTCGGTGCTCTGTGGGCCCTACCATGATGTATATGTTTCATCCATGCCATCCATATATTTTTTCAGATCATTTCATGGTATGGGACAAAAGATTAGTTATATCAAAATCTCAAGTGGGCCACATTATAGGAAGCAATGTTGAATAGCGTTGACCATTGTAAACCTTTTGGGGACCATAAAAGTTTTGGATCAAGCTGATCTTTGTTTTTTCCCTTCATCTGGGCCTGTATGACCTAATAAAAATATGGGATGTCAAATAAACAGTACAGTAGGCCTTAGGAGGATTTTAATGATGCATATCCAATTATTATTGTTTTCCTATGGTGTGGTCCACCTGAGATTTATATCCTTCTAATTTTTGGTTTGAAGCACTAGAATAATCTGTAAAAATGGATGAAGGAAGCGGATGAAACACATACATCATGGAGGGGCTAACAGAGCACCGACCACGGTGGCTGGTGGAGTAGCCAATCCATCTCCGTCTTGGACTGGACGGGGATTGGATGCGGACGGGTTGAGTGGCAAGTGATGTCACCAAGTTCTGTGGGCCCCACCATGATGTGTATGTTGTATCCAAACCGTCCATACATTTTGAGAGATCACTTTAGGACGTGATCCAAAGAATGAGGCAGATCCAAGGCTGGAGTGGACCCCACCACATAAAAGAGTGCTGAGCGTGTGCCCACCGTTGAAACCTTCCAAATGTCTACCATGATGTTTTTTTAGATCCAACCTATTCATGTGTTAAAGCAGATATGAAAGAAGGGAAAACACAAATATTAGGTCGATCAAAAACTTTGTGGCCCTTAGAATTTTTTAATGGTGGGCGTACTCTCTCCACTGTTTTCTGTGGTGGGGTCCGCTCGAGCTTTGGATCTGACACATTGTTTGGATTATGCCCTAATATGATCTGTCCAAATGGATGGACGGTGTGGATCCAAAATATACATCATGGTGGGCCCACATAACTTGGTGACGTCACTTCAGTAACGAGTCTAGCTACTCAACCTGTGAGTATCTAATCCACGTCCTCCTGCGAAAGCCTTTCGCGGGAAGTTCCTGCGCTAGGAACGCAGGTGGGGCCAAAGATGAACCGTATCTAATGCTTGTGAGAAATTCTTACCGTCCATCTGTTTTGTGAGTTCATTTTATGACATGAGGCCAAAGATGAACCATATCCAATGCTCAAGTGGGCTGAAAACATGATAACTAAATGTCCACGGTTGAAATATTCATGGGGCCACTGGAGATTTGAATCATGCTAATATTTGTGTTTTCAGTTCAATCTAGTAGGAATTTTTTAATGGTGGGCATACTCTCTCCACTGTTCCTGCGCGGGAAACCTATATAGGCACACCTTGACTTTTGTGAATAATGACATTTTAATTTTTTATTAAGTATTTCATATTTTATTTAAATTAAAAAGAATAATTTTATTTTTATTTAATAAAAAATAATTTCTTTATAATGTAAAATATTTCCAAACAAGAGATAGGGGCAAATGTGTCAAAATAACATATTTCAAACATTTCAGATGTTTGTTAACAAACAAATTATTTCAAATTCAGTACTAAATTTTTAGACTTTAGTCATAGTTACCAAACAAGTTTTTTGACTTCAGATTTCAGATTCAGGCTTCAGATTTCAGGTTCAGGATTTAGACTTCAGATTCAAGCTTTAGACTTCAGATTTAACAAACGGGGCCTCAATCCCGTAGTCCAACAACATCTGTTTCATCTAAAGGAGTTGTGCACAGTAACTACCTGCAGCAATATATTCAGCTTCGATAGTGGATAATGATATTGAGTTTTGTTTCTTACTCTGCCAAGAGATCAGATAATTGCCAATGTAAAAACATCCTCCGCTTGTCGATTTCCTATCATCCAAATTTCCAGCCCAATCAGCATCAGAGTATCCTGCAATGATGGTGGATGTTTCAAATGGGTACCATAGCCTGAAAGAGGTAGTACTTGCGATGTATTTGATGATTCTCTTAATGGCCGTTAGGTGGGATTCCTTAGGTTCTGCCTGATACCGAGCACATACTCCCGCACTAAACTATATATCTGGATGACTGGCTGTGAGATATAGTAGGCTTCCTATCATACTTCGATAGAGATGTTGGTCCACTCTTTTGCCATTAACATCTTTAGAGAGTTTGAGTGTGGTGCTCATAGGGGTATGATAAGTACGACCAGAATCAAGCCCAAATCTTTTCACCAAGTCGTTTGTATACTTGGTTTGACAAATGAAGATTTCATCATTTAGCTGTTTGACTTGCAATCCTAAGAAGAAGTTTAATTCACCAACCATACTCATTTCAAATTCTGATTTCATGAGGTCGGAAAATTTGTATGCAGTATCTTCACATGTCGAACCAAAGACTATATCATCCACATAAATCTGTGCAATGAGCAATGACTCCTTTGTCGTTTTAGTGAATAGTGTTTTATCTACACTTCCTCTGCAAAATTTATGATCCAAAAGAAAATTCGTCAATCATTCATACCAAGCACGTGATGCTTGTTTGAGACCATAGAGAGCTTTGTTCAGACGATAAACATGATGAGGATATTTAGGATTTGAGAATCCCTTGGGTTGTTCTACATAGACTTCTTCTGCAAGATCCTCATTGAGGAATGTACTTTTTACGTCCATTTGGAATAGTTTAAATTTCAACGCACATGCAACAGACATAAGTATTCTAATAGACTCAAGACGAGCTACAGGAGCAAATGTTTCATCAAAATCAATGCCTTTTATTTGTGAATACCCTTGAGCCACAAGTCTTGCTTTGTTCCTAATCACATTCCCAGATTCATCAGATTTATTTTTGAAGACCTACTTGGTTCCAATGACATTTGTATTGAGTGGTCTGGAAACCAATTCCTATACCTCATTTCTTTAAAATTGTTGAAGTTATTCTTGCATAGCATTTATCCAATGTTCATCTAAGAGAGCTTCCATAATATTCTTAGGTTCAATCTTTGAGGTAAAGCAGAAATGACTATAGATGTTTTCTATCTACCGTCAAGTTCTTAAACTATCATTTGGATCTCCAATAATTTTCTCTCGAGGGTGTTCCTTAATGATGGGTATGTTAGATGATGGTTATGGTTCATTTGATGATGAAAATTTGTTATCTGATTTATCTAGAATGCATGAATCTACATCATCTTCTAATTCATTCACAGGGCTATCTTCTTCGTGAGGTTGGTCATCGATTACAACATTGACTGATTCTTGAATAGTGAGAGTCCTTAAATTGTACACTCTATAAGCACGACTATTCAAGGCATACCTCAGAAAGATACCCTCATCACTTTTGGACTCAAACTTTCCTAGGTGATCTCTGTCTCTCAAGATATAACATTTACTGCCAAAGACACGAAAGTACTTTATACTAGGTTGTTTTCCATACCATAGTTTGTATGGAGTTTTGTTCAGACCTGCTCTAACATATACTCTATTTATGATGTAGCAGGCAGCGTTGACATCTTCTATCTAGAAACTCTTTGCCATATCTTTTCCATTTAACATAACTGACCCCATCTCCTGCAAAACCCGATTTTTCCTTTCAACAACTCCATTTTGCTGTGGGGTTTTTGGGGGGGAGAATTCATGACAAATACGTTTCTCATCACAGTATTTTTCAAATCACTCATTTTCAAATTCTCCACCATGATCACTTCTGATATGATTTATGCAATATCCTTTTTCATTCTGAAGTCGCTTTGCCAAAATTACAAACTCTTCAAAGGCATTTGATTTTTCTCGAAGAAATGCGACCCAGGTAAATCTGGTGTAGTCATCTACTACCACCAAGAAGTATCTTTTCTTGCCATGACTTTCTACTTTGGTTAGGCCAACCAGGTCCGTATGCAGTAAATCCAAAGGTTTTGTTGTTGCTATGGTGGTTGTCTTTTTGTGATCAACTTTTATCTATTTCCCTTTCAGACATTTCCCACAGACAACTTTTTCTTCTTTTCTAATCTTGGGAAGACCTCTAACTAAATGTTTTGAACTAAATTTAGCCAAATTTCGGTAGTGAACATGTCCCAACCTTTGGTGCCATAATTTGGATTCACTCTTTACAGCCATATTACACTTTGTGGACAACACACTCTCACTCGTACTTTCAATAACATAACAGTTATCACTAGTGCATAAACCTTTTATGAGAGACTTCCCTGTATGATCTAAGAATCTACACAAATCCTTTGAGAAGGTGACCAAGTGTTCCTTATCACAGATTTGGGAGATACTGAGGAGATTATGTTTCAGCCCTCCTACACAAAGAAGATGTTTGAGTTTTGGAAGGCCTGGTACATTTATCATTCCTTATCCAATAATTCTGGTGGAGCTACCGTCTCCAAATGTGACTGATCCTCCATCAAAGTCTGAATGCTCATAGAAATGAGTTTGATCACCAGTTATGTGTCTGGAGCATCTATTGTCAAGGTACCATTTCGAACTATTGCCAACTTTAAGAGTAGTATAGATTACTAGGCAATTGTTCTGATCTGTCACACCCTCTAAGACATTTTTGGACATGATTCTAAATTCAGTCAAGATCACTCTCTAGGCGGTGAAGCCCTTAAGAGAGACCCACTCTGATACCAATTAAAATTGCAGTAATGACCGTTTTAGTTGAAGTAGGAATATGCCTATATGTCCTAGAGGGGGGGGGGGGGGGGGGTGAATAGGACTTTTTAATATTTTATGATAATTTAAAATCCTATCACTCTAATCTTAAAAGCAAGTATACATTAGGATTACTGAAGAGTAACTCTACTGGCTTCCAAGCCCTGTAGAGGATCCAATCATAAAACTATTTGAGAGATAAACAATATGCAAATCAGTTTATGATGGATATGACTGTGTGTGTGAGGCATGATCTAAGATAGTCAAGTATGAAAGTATTTAAGGAAATCACATAAGTTATGGAAGACAATAGCAATCTCAAACACAGTCATTTTTATAGTGGTTCGACTACTTGTCTACTCCACTTCCGGCAAACGCACTCAACCCTTGAGTGTACCAGATCTCATTAAGGAGGTTTCACAACAGGTTCACCTCAAACCGGAGGTTTTAAATCAAGTTCACCTCTAACCAGTACAACTTACACTTAAGCTGACACAATTTGTCTACACGACACTGTTTATGCTCTCATAAGCAAGGGTCAACACATAACACCCGACATTTAGGCCCTCACTAGCCAAGGATCCACATAAGGAACCTAACGGAGGTTTCACAATAGGTTCACCTCTAACCGGAGGTTTTAAACCGGTTCACCTCTAACCAGTTTATGCTCTCCATAGAGTAAGGGTCCTCTCAAAGCATCCCCATGTACACTCCCACTAGAGGCCTCCTACGAGGACTCGCAAGGGGTGAGAAACACCTTTGACCCAATCCTAGATAGGAATGATCACAAGGGTCCTTTGGACTCTAATGACTTACAAATAAGCAGATGAATCCCTTTCATCGCATTGTTGAAGATCTCCTCCTTTGATGATGAAGAATCTTTAGCTTCTTTGATCCGCAACTCAGAAGATGTACCAATACATGGCGATGTGTTGGGTCAAGGTTATAATGAAATCCTACTCTATTAAATGTTTTACTATAAGGGAGATGGAGAGATTCGAATCATCTATGCATTCAAGGCATCCCAGCTTAATGATTTGCCATTAAGGTGGTAGCTGAAGGATCCTTGAACGCGAAAGTTCATTCCCCAATCCACTCTATTAAATGTCAATGATGAGGGTAGATTGAAGGATGAACTCCAGTGAGAGAAAAAGGCTTAGGGTATATGATTTAGGGTTAAATACACAAAAGCACTCTCTCTTTTTTTCTATCAAACAACCAAGGCAAGATCTCATTAAATAGACAAAAAGTTCCAACGAATATAAAACGGTCACATTTTTTACAGAGTTTGATATCATCAAGCAGGGTCGATATCATCGAGCGTATACTCTCGATAGCATCGACTGGCTGCTCGATGACACGAACTCAAATGTCAAACGCTTTTGAAACATTTTGCCAGCTAATCGAGGAAATTGAACATGCATAAATGTCATTGGATTTCGAACTCCAATTTCATTGACACAAGATTCGATTCCTCGACATTTGAAAATGTGAGAGACTTTTCTTTAAAGGTATTTCAGAAAACAAATATGATTGAGCTTCACTCGATATCATCGAAATTTGAATATCGATGATATCGAGGGCAGTGTCGATTTATTGATAATTCCAAGGAATTTTTCTATAAGTTTGCTAGACAGTTTTTGTCCACCTTCGATGACATCGACCATGCCTCAATATGATCGATATTTGAATATCGATTTTATCGAGTAACCCTCGATCCGAGAAAAAATTTCCTGAAAAACTTACTGGATGTAAATGAGTCCAAATCCGATATCATTGAAGGGCTTCTGATATCATCGAGATATGAATTTCGAGGATATTGAAAAGCTCTTCGTGTAACATCCTGGATTTTCACTATTTTGGATTTCCAAAAATCCATTAATTTTTATTTTTAAAATTTTTTTATTTAATTAACCTAAATATTACTTAATAACCATTAGCACTCAATATTAGTGTATACAGGGGTGGTACCAGTAAAGATCCACACCAGTCTGATTAATCAGCCATAAGAAGCCAATGAATCCGCCTGATCACTTGAACATCAAGTGTAGTGTAACGTCCCACCTAACCAGAATAGTGTCCTAGGGCGTCCACGTAGGATTTGCCACAGGACCATTCATTTAAGCCACTTATAGTGAGGTATCACAAATAAATTAGACCAAAATTAGCCCAATTGAATAGGTCAGACGGGTCCTGATAGATCCTGGTGCGGGCCTTCAAGCCAGATGGCCGTTAACACCTAGCAACAGCCCGTGCGGGCTATACCGTGACACGGGAAGGTCAAAAAATTATAAAAATTTAGGAGAGCATAGATCTCACTGGGCTTGAGGACCATCACGGACCACGAACCCATTGGGCACCCAGAAGTAAAATCTGGCACTTGCCAGATGCGCCCCACCAATGCCAAAATTAGAATCTGGCACGTGTAAATAAAACTGAAATGTAAGACATTTCAGCCATCAAATTTCTTCATAATTTACGATGAGGGTCTAATGTATTTTTCTACACCCGCCCACAAAAATCTGGGACCCGATTGTGAAACGGTGACCGTTGATCGCAAATCGGACCGTTGCGGTAAAATTCCGCATCCGTTTGCCCCAAAATTTTGCATGGCCCTTCATCGGGCCATGAAGCACCTATCCTATTAGTTTCATGGCCAGAGGGCCACCAGAACTGTCCTGATTCTCCAAATAAGCTCTACACCGCTCGTTGGTGGGCCACTAGTTCCAAAACTATAGAATAATGTCCGTCTCACTGGGCTTGACGTCCATCGCGAGAGTTGGACCTGGGTACTGCCCAGAACCGGTCAACTTGAGTCAAAGGATGAGTGCATGAGAAGTGCAAATACCCTAAAGGAAGGAGTTGGAACTTAAGTGAATTGAGTCGTCCACTTTTATGCAAAGTTAAGGATTTCGGACCGTCGGTTTGTGACCAAACTTTACCCGTAGAGTATGGATATTTTCCTACTCATATTCGTATAGCCGCGGCCTCGATCGACCATCGGTGACCGTTGAACATATTTCTAATCATATCTGTCGATCGGCGCATCCAAATGGTGAGCCGATCATATCCATACGTAGATCATCATTAAGGCTAACTATTTTGCAGTGTATATCAATTCATACACCCCATAGTGGGCCCTAGAGCTTAGAAAGACCCTCTCATAGGTTTATTATAGTAAAAACCTAGCACTTGGGGCCATTTGCACCAAATCTGAAATTATAAAAGGGCCTCATTTGGGGCACCCCTCTCCTCATACGAATTTGCCCTAGAGAAGGAAGGAGAGAAGAGAGAAAAGGGAGAAGAGAAAGAGGAGAAAGGAGGAGAAAGAGAGAGGAAGAAGAAAGGAAAGGAGTATGTGGTAGGCGGTGGGGCCCAAGGAAGCTCAACCTTGCAACTCTCTACCCATTCTCCAAGGAAACTTCCACCAAACCCACCCATGCCAAGAAGCGGAGGTAAGAATGGTATATTTCCCTTCAATAGAGTAACTTAGTATAGATTTCTAGGCATTAATATTGTCTTTCTTGATTTTGATTTAAGAAAGGTTGTTTTACCCAAATCCCCAAACCCTAAGATCTCAAAGAATGGAAATCTCCTCTTAAGGTGCGGACTATTATCCTTAGGTGGCCTAGCACCAACTATAGTTGGAGTTTAATGATTTTGTTTGCTTGGTATGTTGTATGGAAGAATCTAAAGGAACCTAGGGATGACACGTTGTTGAAATTGTATGAATTGCATGTTTATTTCTCTTAAATGTTAATCTTGCCTCTCTCATGATTTAGTGTATGGATGATTACATGCTCATGTTTGGTTGATTTCTTTTTCTCATGTGTTGCTTTATATTGTGTATGATTCATTTGCTCTTATGTATTTGGTCCCTTGAGGTGTAGGAACTGCTTAACTTCCTCACCAACCCACACCACACACATACACCTTATTCATGATATTAATAGTTTGCTTGCTAGAGAAATTTGAACTGTATATTAAGCAACATGAGAACATAGTGTTGAATATGCTTGATGTTACATTGGTAGTTGACATGCTATGAATCACTATTCCTACCCTTGGGTTGGTCAGGAACATGAGGAGAGCGAAGGTGGTTCCTTTGGTAGGAACATCTTGAGGTTAAACCCATGGGTTTGGGCGAGTGCGTATGTGTAGCGGTAGTTAGACTACATGGGTCGCTTGTACCCGATGCTGTTCCGCCACGTACTTGCATGGGCTCATGCGGTTTAGTCCATTGGCTGACCCACCTGGTTTGTTAACCTTGTTTGCTCACATATGTATGAAAACTAAAATACCCTACCATCGTTGTAGCCCATTAATAACGAATTGAATATTGATCCACTGTCTCGTGAGCCGGCCATGGTGGAATGAGACACTGTGTCCAAGCTGTCGGCCTACGCTGGGGTGACGCACCTCCCCGTAGTGATCGCGAGCGACCCCACATTCAGCACCCCCATGTGCTTGAAGTCGGGGATGGGGGAAACCCGACGGGTCAAGGATCGCGGGGTCTTGGCCTCACACATTGGGGGGCCTTGGCCTCGCAACTAGTTCAGGGCATTTGATATGTGGGGTGTATCAGATTCCCAAATCTGCTCGATGAATGGACTTAACTAAGAACCCGGTTAACATCATCATTGTATGGCATTAGCTAGGTTGGCGACTCGGCAGTCGAGGTCGCACTGAGGGAGTGTTGTTATACGCGATCGTTAGATGGAGTCGCTCGAGGGAGCGTTGTGGCGAGGGCATACATCATATCATCCTGCATGCATGCGCATTAACAAGACTAAATAGATATTTATGATTGATTGTTTTTCATTAAATTCTTATTATAATTGATGCTTGTTACAACTTATGACTAATAACACCCACTGAGTTGATCACTCACTCCCACTCTAGGACGGTGTTTTAAAACACCAACCAGACCCGTTCATAGATGCAGATGATATAGATTTTGTAGAGCCTGGCGACGCGAGCCTTGAGGAGGAGAACGAGTTCTCTTACTTTCAGCAGATGTATGGGCCCTCATCGGACCTGTACATGGCACGCTGGATCGTTGTGCAGAGGGCTCAACCCTATTCTTTTGGACATGATATTCCTTTTGTGATTTTGTTGAGCAACGCCTGGTGCGACCCTTTTTATATCCTTTTGGACTTATATATAATGATCTATTTTCATTTCAGCATACTAGTTGTGATCGTGCTTCATGTTTCAAGTAATTCTATGCTGCGCCTTTAAACCTTGATTAATCGCATATTAATGAAAATCGATTATAAGTAACGCCGGGAACTCGGGAGTCGAGCATATGCACGACCCCCAATTTTTAGGGTGTTACACTTCGATATATCAAAGATTACATGATTTGCCTTAACAGAACTTTGGACACAACAGACCTGATGTCGATTTTATCGAGTCTACTCGATGGACTCGAGATTTAAATTTCGATGATATCGAACCCTCTATCGATACATCGATAATTCCGTCCAGATATCTTTGTGGTTGCTGGACATCTTATGTCTTCATTTCGATAATATTGAGTGAGTTTTGAGGACATCGACAACAAGGTTCGATTTCATCGAACCACTTGTCGATAAATCGACAAAGGTAGAAACTTAGAGATTTTTCTGAATTTGAACAAAGTTTTCTAACTATAATCCCTTATGGTGTTCTAACCAATTTTAAGGGTTTTAATTACCTGGTGTTTTAGGACATGGGATGTGAGGCTCAAGATTTACCTGTGATGAGTGTGGGCACACAACCAGTTGAGGCAGACGCTTGATCAATCTTCCTGTGGGGCTCTTCTGCCTAGCTAACTTAATGCACACGTTAATTGACAAACTAGGGCACTTTCAGCATTTGCATGAAAAGGAAGGAATATGAAATAATAAATGATTGATTTTTTTCTCTTTTTGTTGAAATTTGTTCTAAAAGAAATGTAGTTCTTTTTTAATAAGAAAAAACTTACAAATTTAGGTATCTTTAAATATAGTTTTATCTCAATCAGAAAGGCCAATGCAAGGAGGAGATCGGATTCTTGAGATGTTTAATCAAAGAACAACATCTCATCAGCACTTTAGAAGTGAGAATGGGGACCTCTCCCCTTCTCCCTCTCTCCTTGTAAGGTCTGAATCTGGGCCGAACTCGCTCGATTGCAGACCGGGCCGAGTTCAGGAGATGAAGCCCCTAATTTGATTAGCTCTTGTATTGGTTGATTTACTTTGAATTTCAATTAATTTGTTTCTTTCTTTAAGTGGGCTTTATGGGTTTAAATTCTATACTTATCCATCTATGAACTTGATTAAAGTATATATATGGATGTTGTTTGGATGCTTATTATAGGTACTTGTGTCTGATCAAGAACAAGTTTCCTATAGAGGAAGAAACAGGGTGCTTTAATGAATGTACATTCCATGTACCCGACCAAGGATATGGGATATGTCATTCATGGCATTGCTTAAAGGAATTAGACAGTTTGTATGCCCGATTAAGGACACAGATTGTGCTTTCTCTGTTTAAGTGGTATCAATCTAGATCAAGGTGAATCAACAGACAAAACAAGGGTTAGGATAATTAGGGGTGGATTCGAAAGTCCTAGTGCCCTCTCTCTGATTGAATTTTCTTCCCTGTTCTTAATTAATTGTTTTTCATAAAATTGTGCTTAGTAATTCATTCCATTATTTGTTGGATTAGTTAAGGAGAATCATAGATTTGAATTGTGACGACCAGTCCTCGTGGGAACGATCTCGTAATACGTACCGTATCTACATCTGATTCGTATACTTGCGCGTTTAAAAATCATTTAAATCATGTTGGTTTAAATAAAACATCAAGTTTTTGGCTGCTGACCGACTTTAGTCCGTTCGGTGCTCAAGCAGTGCACATGTGCACTGTGTACACACGCTATAGATATAGGTCCACTGTGATGATTTCGAGAAATCCGCACCGTCCATCCTTTTTCTCATATTATTTCCACCGTCAGGACCAAAATTGATGTATATCCAGATATCCAGCGGACCCCACTTAATGAATTAAGGGGCTGATCTAGCCGTTAGACCACTTCCCGAGCTCTTCAATGGCTGAAATTTAATATGTATGGTTAATTTACGGCCCTCATCCCATGTATGAAGTTTCGAACTGATCGGATAGCGGGAACCATGTGATCTTGCATTCTGGACCCTTTTCGGGCCCCTTTGGCTTGCTTTCCTCAGATCTCAGGCGTGTAAAATCTTCATTATTGATTCCCTGGAGTCCATCCCGTGCTCTGGAGACTTTGGATCATGAAATCCATGCCTTTAACATCAATTTTCAATTAACGCTCCTGACTTCATTCTGTAACAAAAATACAATTAAAATACTCTATTAAGCATTTTCATATACGTAAAATCTAGTAATTACTGGGGTCTGATATGCAATATTTGACCCTGATCATCAGGCTGTACATGTTGGCCCGGTGACCAGGCCGAGCCGGGTTCGGGCTGGGTTTGGCTGGTGATCGAGCCGGGCTGGGTTGAGCCCAATTCGACAAGACGTGGATGATTCAAATGTCACATTTTTCCTCATTATGGATGAGGAGAATCCGTCTACTTTTAAGGAAGCTCTTGATGAGCCAGATGCTGAAAAAAGATGCTGAAAAGTGAAAAGCATCAATGGATGATGAGCCAGTCAGCGTTTCTCACACATCTCATTTTAAGTTATCTTCTGAAAAGTGCCATAAAATAGATAAAAAAAAGCAAAATATGTTTCGTATGTCTTATTCAAGCACAGTTAGCAGCTTGAAGTATGCCACGGTATGTACAAGATTGAATATTTCACATGCGGTGGGTGTTGTTAGCAAATACATGTCTAACCCTGATAAGCAACAGTAGGAGGCAGTGAAATGACTACTTTGATATATTTGAGATACGTAGGACTACGTCTTATCATTTGAAAAATCAGGGGTCAAGCTAGTACGCTATGTGGATTCTGATTACGCGGGTAGTGTAGATAATAGAAGGTCGACTTTCGGTTACTTGTTTGTGCAGCAGGTGAAGTGATCAGTTAGATGTCGAAGCTTTAGTATGTGGTAGCTCTTTCCATGACCGAAGCTGAATATATGGCAGTGACATAAGCATTCAAGGAAAGTACTTGGTTGAGGGGGACGATAAATCAGTTGAGATTGTGCTACTAGGTGGAGTGATCAGTTGGATATTGAAGCTTCGGTTTGTGATGGCTATTTCCATGATCAGAGCTAAGTACATGGCAGTGATATAAACATTGAAGGAAGGTGTTTAGTTAAAGGAGATGATGTCGGCCCCAAACTCGAGAACTAGGCTCACAAAATTTTCGATCGCCGAATCTGATGCCAATAGCCTCTGTAATACCCCATTCTCGACTCCTAGCACCCATATACTGGATTCCGATCCTGGAATCCTACAAGGAGGATTTTCAACATGATTTTTTTTGTACGAAACATAACCCACAAACAATAACAATATCACCACATGTCCACTATAATAAAAAAAACTTTAGAGTTCAATACATAAAGGGGAAATACAAGATAGATATCAATGATCCAAAAGCTCAGCTGTACGCTCCTTCCTTAGCTCAGCTACGTCCTATCGTCACCTGCATGCAACAGTTGTGCATAAGCTTACAGGAAGCTTAGAGGGTGGTGTAAGTGTGTGCACAATATATGTGCCAAGTATGTAATATCAGAGTAATGCGAAAAATATTGGCAAGTCCATTTTCTAGGGTTTTGGTCCCAATCAGCAAGCACTAAGAGTTGGTGAGGGAGAAGTCCGATAGGTTTTGGTTTGTTCCATCTCTCAGCCAGTGACAGGTTCCTCTCGGGATAAAGAGAAGCGCTTCTTTGACTTCATTTCCTGCCCGATGTTAGGTTCTGCTCCTCAGACCCGAACACGAAAAGATCAACCTACGCATTGGATCTAATCAGACCCGGAATAGAGGTGGTTATCCCCGTGTAGGGGATTGCAGGCGGCACATCGACGATCTTCGAGCCATCCCCAATCAAGTTCAATCTGACTCTTGCCCACCCTGACGTCGGTGCATAAGCCAACTTCCCTCACCACATGAAGAGTCTAGAGAAAGCCCCCTCTGTCCCGAATAGTCGAATCAAGACAAGATGTGGGGCGTGCCTTGTTATTCATTGAAGAGCTTGAGAAACAACTAACTGATCTAATAGAATTTGACTAATCAAAAGGAGAGGTTTTAGCGATGGTGAGCCCCGGACCGGGATGGAACCATAGAATGGAACTCATTTTCCCTCCGGGGGGGAGGCATTGTGATTTAGAGGTAGGGGCATGTTAGGTCACTGAGCAGCAACTGGCGATGGGGGGACCAACTGATCCAATGGCGCGTAGGGAGAGTTCAATCCATTGGTAATGCGAATTAGTCAATAATTCCATCTTGATAAACAGTAACATCCTTTTCCAATTGGGGAGGCAATAGACGCGTTGGGTTAACGAGAGCTCAACTGGGAGGGACAGAATCCATTCCCAGCGAAGCTGGATCCCAATGTTAGTTATCTGCTTGAAATGCTAGGTGATCAAAAAAGAGAATATAGAGTAGGTTGATGTCAAGATCTAAATGAAGTCTTTTCATTGGAAGCTAACACATTTTGGAGCTAGTTGTTGGCTCTTGATGTGGTAGAAAAATGGGTTAATGATCACCAAATGGATGAGGATCAACTGCAGATTCTGAATCTATCCTACTTGGGGTGAACTGAAAAACCTCTTTTTGATGTGTCGCGGGCATGACCTACCCCCTTCTAATGGCAGCTTGATTAGCTGGAATTAGCCAGTTTGAAAGAAATTGGAGAGTTAGCCAGTCACTCGATTGGACTAGTTCCCAAATTTGAATCGAGATTGTGCTTCCCATTCTCACGTAGCACAAGAAAGGAGGGGGAAGCCTTTAAGAGAGAGGGGTGGAATTTGGGTGACAGCCAACTGCATTCTCTTGAAAAATACAGCTAGCCCTTATAGTGGTGAACCCGTGCTATTAGAACTATGCCGTTGTTATGTAAGGTGCACCTCTGTTTGTTACCCCTATGAAGGAGTTGCTCAAGCTGTTCCCATTGTGGTTGGTGCTACTACTATTACCACTGCTACTACACCGTTATCCCAACCGACGGTGGTGGTAATACACCTTCCACTCAACAGCTATTCTTATTCCGGAAAAAAAGACTATCTTACTCGGACCTTCCTAGACCTACAATTCTTTCCTTTATCCAGCACTCAAACTCAGGGATGTGATCAACATCAAGTGGCCTACTAGCCAATCCGCATATTCACTAATCTGTTGACTACTTCTCAATGGCCCCAACTCCATCCATGAAATCCGCTCCTAGCATATTTGGTTAGTCAAACTCAAACGAACCCTCGATCCTTAGGGAACGAAGAACCACTCGCTTGTGACTTTCTGTTCCCCATTCGATTGACCAAACCAACATGACATGATATGTACTCCCTTCGTCGGTAATGGGGTAAGCGCCCCACCCAGTAGCAAGCTCTATTCTGTTTGAGTGGATCCTGCCTTTGCTTCGCCGTCCTGCTCATAAAGACATAGGGGGAGAGGTTGGTTGTTCCTCCTATGACGCAGCAGGGTGAAATAGCGAAGTATCCACAAGGTGGAATCGGAAGGAAAGGTAAGCGAATCATCTTCCATTCCCGAAAATCAAACCATTCCCCAAGCCTACCCATGGAATGACTGCTCAGATTCCAAGGCTGGCTGTATAAGTGACTGATTGGCACTGATTCCGCGTAGCTACCCCTCCGATTTCGATCCGCTAGCAACTCCGATAGAACGAGGCCAATTCCTATCCTCTCTTTGACTGACGGCCAAGCAAGCAAGAAGGGTCGCCCGCCCATTTGTTGCTCGATGAAACGATCCAGATGACCTTCCCATGTTTTCTGACTCTCTTCCTGTCAACTCGTGTCTCGAGTAGACAGATTGTAGTGCAGAGGCCTGCCCGCGACAACGAGATTTCTTCGTTCTTATTCCGATGAGGAGGAGCATGTTCTAATTTCATAATGGGCTGAAGTTTCACCTAATCTTTCTTTGGATAGGGATGCGCATTCGAATCATTGATCTACTGATTGAGTACGAACGAGGAAGCTATTGATGTTTTCACCAAATTTCCACGTTTGGTTGGACATTACTCCGCTCTTGTTGCTCCACCAATAAGCTCCCGTAGCAGTAGTAGCCCCGTAGTAGCGTAGCCCCTGTGTTAGCATCTTAGGAAGCCGTGATATGATAAGCATAAGCATCTCCGTCCATGTGAGGCCAGCGATATGGATGAAATGTATCCCCGTCCGTGGTAGGAATCGAGCCAAGCGCTACCATGGAAGTCTCTACGGAATGAATCCCCGGCAGTTAGTCATCGCTCTGTGAAGGAGTGGGCGAATAAGCATCCTGCAAAGGCATTCAGGCAGGGGAGGTGGCACCAACCACACTCCTGGCTAGGCGTACTCTCGTCGATCCACCAGCTTCGGTTAACGACGTATTCGACCGAGTTTTGAACCGTCGACCCCTTTGGTCCTATACAGATTATCCATGTGCAAATCGAGATGCGGTCCGGTTCGAGCATATCCAGTTTCATATCCATATCTCGCAGATCCAGATTCTTCGATTGCATACCCATAAGCAGTAGCAGATCCTGTTCCCACTCGAGAGCTTGTAGTTGCGGATCCTCCAGATCTCTAAGATGGAGTTGATCCCACGGACGCAGAGCTTCAGAGCCTATTAACTGACGTTGATTACCCAGTTAAAGAACCCGTTCCAGCCCCATCAGTTGAAACTCTTTATCCAGTCGATGAAGATCCCGAAGCGGGGTCCCTAGTTCACAAGCCTGTTCCATAGCTAGCCCGGGTTGAACCATACTCCGCGGAAGCACACGTTTTGGGACAGACAAATCGATCAGGTCGAATAATCCGTTCCAGTTAAGTTGAGGTCGATCCCGCGGAGACGCGAGCAAGATGAGCAAGAGACACAAAGGCGAAGGTGAAGCCGCAGAATCATAGGTTGGTGCAGAGGCAGCATTCCCGCCCGCTACCGGTCCTAGATCAAAATGAAGACCCCATTTTAGTTGTTTACCCGGCATCAGTGACAGTTGGAGCTTTGATTGTAAACCCACCCAGTTTACCTGCATCACCGCCACCAATAAAACCACCCATTGTGGAGTAAGCAGCTACCTAAAATCCATCCGGTTGCGAAGAAGCTATTAGTCACAGATTCCATCCAGACGAGCGTCTTTCATTGGTTCATGCTTTTCAAACACCACTAGCACCAGTTGTTTTGGAAATGGAACCAGAGGCGACCGAGAAGCTACCATTTCACCAATTGATCTCGCGGCTAAAATGGGCAGGAGGAGTAAAGGCGGGGGAGGCACAGCCCGTTTCAGTCCCACTTCCAGGTGCGAATCCAAATGCATGGACAGGAGCAACCGACGGTGGGAAAGCCAGTTAGTTGTTGTCCCATAATCCGTTGGGCCCGTCCCATATAAATGACTGTTAACCAGCACCGCTCTTTCTCCATAACCGGTGAACACACTAATCCTCCGCTTTATCCCTTTAGGGGAATTCACCAGCGTGGTCAGAGCCAGCTGGAGTTCGAGATCTAGTTTATTACCCGATTGCAGGAGCAGAGGCAAACTAATCCTCTGCAGCCTACCAATACCCATAATATATGGGACTGGACCCTCCCGGTATCTCTTCCTATTCGAGAACCATATCTCATAGCAGAGCCCCTTCCATTTCGATAGCCAGCCTCCGCTAATGTTCCCACATCCCTTGCACTAGTTCCAACTCCTGTTTGAAAGCCATCAATCACCTTGCCTCACGTTCCCTCCCTCCGAGCCTGCGGCATCCCGGCCGGCACATCTCGAGATCGAGTTTTCTTTCTTTTCTAGTTGGGGATCAGGACCCGGCGTCAAATCCACTAGAAGCAACAGTGTGTTGATGACTCAAAACCACCATCGGTAGACCCACCCACGGATCCTTCTATCGGAGAGCTATATCTATCGGATCCAAACCCATATGCATATGAATGTTCTCCAGGTGAAAAGGTAGTCTCAATTCGAGAGAGAGACCAAGAGTCCTTAGTTGCGGATGTGGTCCGATTCCGAAGGCGAAGGCGTGGACAAAGAAAGCATAGGTATAGGTATGTTGTATTCGACCCGCACCTATGAATTTCTTGCTGGTGTTCAGTCCATGGCTTCGGCCCCCCCGGAAGCTACAGGGAGACATCTGCCGGATCACACAACGGCAGGTCCCTGTGCCAAACCCGCTACTGCTCCGTTCTCCCCATCAATACGCAAATCGTTCGGTCAACCCCTTATGTATATAAGGCCCGTCAGAGTCCTTAGTGGTAGATAAAGAAGGCCCGTCAGAGTCCTTAGTGAGTAGGCCAAAAAGCAACGAGCTCCGCTTGACTTTAGAGCCCTAGATTCATGCGCCGTCTCGCGCGAGGCGCTCACGTTTTTTGGCGGGTATCACTCCTGTTTCTGGTCGATAAGTCAACTCCTCCGGTCGAAATGAGCTACCATCTGAAGAAGTCAATAGAGTCGCCTCGGTGGTTGATAACCATTTCATTTGCCCGGTGCAGTCGAGTGCTAAAGCCCGCGGGTTCATTGCTCGATCAAGATGGAAAAGAGTGGTTGGAACTGAGACCTCTGGGTCCAGGCAATCATAGGAGTCTTCCCAAATCTCCTATGTTGTAACTGAGACCTGATTTCCATTTCGGGTATGCAACTCATTAATCCCTCCCATCCGTCGTTTGCCCAGAAGAGGAAAAAGTGACATTTTGAGGCCCTTCGGGTTATGATAGATTTCCCGCTATTCTTCGACTTGAGCCGTCGAATACCTCCTGGAAGGGGGAAACATACCTCATCTCATAAGAACCCCTCCTAATCTTCTCATCGGCACCAGATATTTGAGGTAGCATTTCAGTGGGCGGGGACCGGAAGAGAACTTTGATTTCGAGCTGCGCCGATCAGACATAATTGAATACCTCCGAGCAGACCTCCCTAAAGACTCAATACCTGGGTCAATAATCGTTCCGGAGCAAGCAAGAAATCCTCCATTTCTGGCATAAGATCCGGGAAGTCAGGCAAGTCGACGATTCTTCCTCCCTCCTGATCGCTCTTTAATCGGGTGTTCTTGCACCTAATTCCCATCCTCCCTCCGTCTTCAAGACGAGTTGATTCCTGCTTCCGACTCCCAGAGATCTCCCTTTCAATGAGGCATTCTCAACCCCTTCATTTCTCATACGTTTATTTTAGAAACTCCTTCAAAAGCTGGGAATGAATATGGTCGAGTGAAAGCGGCAGATACATAGGCAGGTGCCTGCAGATTGGATTTCATTAGCAGGGGCAAGAGCTGTGGGGAAAGCGGGAGCATCCAGAACGACGGGCGGGGGGAGAAATAGAGCACGCGGCAATTGATCGTCGATTCAGTTGATCCTGTTCGAGCACCTGGAAAATGATTCGGAACCTGTTGATCGAGTGAAAGCACAAGCACTTCGTTCGAAAAACATCTCTCCCTGGAAGCCAGAAGCATCGAAGCAAGCGGAGGGGTTTCATTTGACCGAGTGAAAAGGAGCAGATCCTCTAGTCACAGTTCGCCAGCTGCATCCCTCTTTGTTCGAGAGTCATTATCCCGCCCAGATACGATCCAAATCCGGTTGATTACTAGCATATTATCCAGGTGCGCATTCAGTAGATCGAGATCGATACCTATCAGCGGAGGGAGAGTCAGCACCTCGCCCGACACCCCAGAGCCATTTGTTGAACCTGGACTGAATACAAAGTCTTTTCCGTCGTAAGTAGAGACAGCAGCCTTAGGGATCCAGCTTCAAAGCCTATTAGTAAAACGCGCGTTGGCGCTTACGTTTTTCAGCTGCTTTATCCTGAGAAAACATTTCTCAAGATTAGTGTAGTTCAAATTCATCATGTGAAGGGGGAAGCGACTCATTTAGCTGACCGTCAGGCTAACTTGGGTCTTAGGCGCACAGTCTTGTAGTCAGTGGATGGGAGGTCTTCCATTCCAGAAGAGATTGTAATTTCACTCTTTCCCCCACTTCTCATCTCTCTGTGGGACTTGTTCCCTCTTCTTATCAGCGCTTTATAGATAGGCATTTTTCTTTAGAATGCTTTTTTCGGTTTAAGGTCCCACCTTACCTTTTTCATCTCATCAATAAAAAAAAAGGTAGCCGAGCTGAAGGAGCTCTCACAAATAGAATTTGAGTACCACGGAGAAAAGCTAGCTGGATAAACAAGACAGGGATCGCCCACTCGGCAATGCTACCTTGGGGAGGAGACAAAACACTTTTATTTAATGTAACAATTGAAACTCAAATGAAAAAGCTTGATCGATATATTAACAAGATAACTATGGAAGAGTTGGTGAACATTGTTCTGACTCATAGCTCTAAGATGACTAGCATGAATGAGCCAGCTTCAACACCACCTAGACTCTTAATCATAGACAGACTTGCACTGACCTCAACATAAAAGGATGAGCCTGGTCTGTCTATTTGTACGCATTGGCTTAACTCACTCCTAACCTCCCTAGACACTGCCAAGGACACATAATGAAAACTGCCTGGTAAGGGCAGCGGAGGTTTGATAAGAAAAAGTTTGGAAGTGTCCCGCTTAGTTAACAAACATCGAGTTTGGAGTCGGGGCAGCATGGATACGAGACTATTGAAGTTCAGTTCGGAATAATTGTGGTTTTCTATCTTCAGATTACCAAATTGGAGAATCACCAAGGCCTTTCAGCGATTCGACGCGCCCCCCTAAGCGTCACGCTTCACCTACCTGACCTCAGAGAGAATAGAATGAGTCGCCCTAGACGGAATGAATGGCTCTGTAGGATAGTAGGGCGAATGAATCGCCTCCGTGCGATTTGGCTAGCTGAATCGCCCAGCGAACAAATCGCCTCCTTGCTGTCTTAAAAAGAAAAGCGGACCCGCGCGAATCGCGTCTTCGATCTTGCATATTTTGAGTATATCAACCAGGTCAACTGACGCCAGCATCACCACTACGGAAACGAAATTTCCTTAGTCCTTTTTCTGTGAAACAAAGCCGACGCCTTTTCCGCGTTCCATCCCGCGTTTCCCTGCTTGAGACTGTTTTTTATTAGCCCAGTCATGAACCACCCTGGTTGGAGCCATGGTCTACCCAGCAGTGCTGAATATCCTCCTTGCTCTTTGTCTAAGATTGGACTAAAGGTGCCAAACCAGGCACCCATTGCATCCTTTTTTGTTTTTCTTTTGGCTAAGAAGCCCGTAGGTTGTACGCCAGCCATACGTAGCTTGAACTGTGATGGCTACAATGCTTAGCTATTGCCGATTCCCAAGACGCCTTTGGTTGAATGTTGACACCTGATCCACCGTCTGCACTTCCTACATTCACTCCCGGAAATGGAAACAGGAAAACTTGAATTGTCACCTCCCGGTCTGCTGTAGTCAGCCTCACGGTGTGCCTGACTGGCGAGTCTGCCGTCTCCACGGCTTTCCCTTTTGTGGGCTGCTCCTCATCAAGGCCTTCGAGTGCCGATCTTCGCTTGGGTCGGCTCCGAGGCTCTACCCTGGCTTTTTATTGGTTCCTCCCAAGGGGCCCTTTATCGTATTGCGCGCGCATCTTCAAGAAATCAGGGGAGGCGCCGAGTACATAGACGAGGCAGTCCCGGGAATAACCCCATTCCCTCGTGCTCTAGAACTCCTTAACTTCGAAAAAGGTTCAATCTTGTGAAACCGTAGCGTAGGCGAAACCTGGCAGCCCGCCCAGAGTTTGCCGTTCTCTGGTCCTGGAACGAAACCCTACTTTCCTTCCTTCCCCCAGCATGCAACAACACTGGGAGGAAGACAATCAGGATCTCACGTGTGGCAGCTGTTGGAACAAACTCCGATACGGCTGATAGTATTCATGGACTTGCCGGGATGAATACTATCAGCCGTACCGAGGCTATGCGATGCAAGGTATGAATGTTGTCGACCATATCAAGGCTATGTGATACAAGGCATGAATGCTGACGGTCATACCAAGGCTATGCGATGCAAGGCCTACGTAGCCAAATGTCATATGCAAGATGCAACGCAAGTACACCAGTCCTCAGCTGGATTCATATATTAGTAAAGTTCCTCTTTTGAATATCATCGGGGTCTAGTGCACTACACATTGACTATCCCTCCTCTAGGCGTGCATTCCAATGTGAGTTTAAGAGACATCACTATTCGCTGACCAATAGTCTGTCAATACCTATCCGACACGTCCATAGCAGACTCATTCCTCGAGCTGGTTAAACTCTTCCTACCTATATCCCATTCTCTCCGGGTGGGTAAGGTCACACCCCCTTCCAACCGACCACGACACAGTAATAAACGTGGCTTCTTGGTATTCGACACACAGGTGCTCATGTATCCACTCAGTTTTAACATTGGAGCAACCTCCTGGTATCATAAGGGTTTAAGGACTTTCACCGAGGGACATTTATGGCGCCCCATGTCTAGAACTAAAACATTTTCGATGTCCCATCCTGCCATCCATGATATGCCTGTGGAGGCTACGGCTCTAATGTCGCTAGGACTTACAGTAATCATGTCACACAAATGTAAAATGTATGAGTCATACTATCCAGTCATGAAGCAATCCTGTGCGTACTGCGTGCTCATGTGGGGCAACTCTGTCTCTCTGGGAGTCCCGTAAACAATCAGCCTAATGGCATATATTATGATCAATCACTCCTCATAACAAGCATGCAAATGATGCGTATGGGCATGTATCATGATGCTCTACTAGGCATATCCAACGATAATGATATACTCTCCTACAATCAGTAGATGGCCAAGATGGCATACTCATATCAAGAATGGACCTCATGGGTAAGTCGAATGTATATAACAAGGGGAGTCAAGAGGATGTGCCTAAGTACAAAGAGTGGGCTTCCTTACCCTCTCCATCATGTAGTTAACTGGGCCTCCTATAGGGCCCAATAAGCACAAGATGGGCTATATGGCTTAAACCAATCTACAAGGCACGGTGGAAGCACCATTAATAATGGGGGCCCAATGGTTTGGGTTAGCCCACTAAGAGAAGATGAGAATGGGCCTAACAATGGGCCTAGAGAGGTTTACAATGTGGACATTTAACCACCATTGCCTCTTAAAGTGCGGCCTGTTATGGAAGCTATCTCACAATGGGGCCCATGACCCTTACACTAGCTAGGAAAATGAATGGGCAGCATACATACCATCTCATACAATGAATGAACAGCATACATATCAGCTCATGCATCATGGTGGGCCTCAAGAAATGGCCCATGGTCTACATACATCAAGGTGGGCTACATGGGGTAGCCCGTAGCCTAGAAAATAAATGGCCAAGGAAGACATACAACACATGCATCCTGGTGGGCCTCATGGGGCAGCCCATATACTCTATAAAATAGCTGGGCAAGGTGTATAACACATATAACATAGTGGGCTTACAAAACAACCCATAAAGTCCAGCTCATGCATAAAAATGAGCTCTAAGGCTGGACGTCCAACCCATCAGGGCCTACTGGACGTCCAAAAATTTAGAAAAAATCTAGACAGTCTGTGTAAGGCCTGTATCCTAGTCCGTACTGTTTCGTAGACTCTCACGATCCTCTAGGTCTAATTTCGACAACTCGCGATCTGTAATTGGTGTTTGCGTGTGACCCTAAGTCATATCCCGTAGATCTGAGTTGGCTTAATCAAAGACTTATACCATTACGACCGCACCATCTCCGCGGTTCCAACGCCGCATCTCGCACACTAAGGCAATACACAGGCCAGGAGATATGGGCCAGCGTTCAGTTTGAGAAAAACACCGCGCATTTGCTAAACCCAAGAGAATCTCCCATCAATCAATCAATCAAAGTACACAACCCATGCTTTCTTTCTCCCCAAGTCAAGTAACCTACCAAGTCAACTCTTAAGTATAACTATCACCTCACATCCATCACTCACATCCATCACCTCTCTTACAACCACCTATTCTCTCTCTCTCTTTCTCTTCACATTTTCCAAGCAACAAAGGAGAAAAAAATGGTGGACGTCCAAGCATTTCCAAAGAGAGAAGTGAGATGTTATGTGTGGCCCACTTCCTACTCCAAGATCCATCATCCTAGCCCTTTATCTCTCATCACCTTCCATCAAAGTGAGACACAAGGAGATCGACGTTCCATCGGACCAAGAAGATCGAACGGTGGGTATTTCTATAGGCCTAGATTTCATGTTTTTATGATGGGCCAAGTGAGGCCTACCGATTGATGGTATGGATCTCACTTTGGAACCTAGATGTGGCCGATGGCCCACCTTGATTCTTATGATCATTCCATAATGGGGCCATTCTCCATGGACCTCATCATGATGTTTATTTTCATTGCACAAATAGAGTCATCTAGACCTTGCATTTTGGTGGAGAAAGGATCTCCACCGTTGATTTTGATCGATGGGCCCATATGTAATGGGACTCACTTGATGTATGTTGTGATGTATGGAAGGGAGGGCCCATAGTGCCGGGGTCCCTCCATCACTCGATCTCTCTCTTTCTCTCTCTCCTTTCCCTTGTTATTGGCCCCATGATGTATGCATTTTATCCATGTCATCCACCTTCATGGGACCCACTTAATGGACGTGTTAGATCTACACCGTCCACGCCATGTGGGTCATACCTTATGGTGATGGGAAGACACAAGTATCAGATTGATCCAAATCAAGTGGGCCACATCCATGTGGGACCCACCTTGATTTATATGTGAGCATAGTCCGTCCAACGTCCCTGGACGTTGGATGTGTTCACTAAAGTGAGAACAGACAGTGGGTTGTACTCACATCAACAAAAAAAATATTTATTTAAGCTTTTTGGGTGGGCCACTCATGCAGGCCCCACCTTGATATATGGATCTAATCCAAGTCGCCCATCCCATTCCCCTACTCATTTTAGGCGTTGAGCCAAAACAAGAGGCCAATCTGAGTATCTGGTGGGCCATAACATAGAAAACAATGGTTTTTACTGTTAAAATCTACTCTGATGTTTCTGTACACCAAAGTATATCGAATATTGAGCTCGTTTGGTCTGTCTTGAGCCGTAGAAGCCAATGGGTGGGGTGGATTCTATTGATGCGGGCCCCACTTGTGAAAAACCACAGAAAAACTATATTTTAAAAAAAGGGTGTGTAGTAGGCGCTACTGCTGTCCAGAGGACGCGCAGCGTCCTACTGCGCTGGGACGTGAAGGGAGGGGGCAAGGACCTTGGGTCCCAGCCGTGGCCCCCACCGTGAGGTGTGTTGGACATCAACACCGTGCATTTGGTAGGCACCCTTAAGGCAGTGAGCCACCCCAAAAATCAACCGTAACTTGAAATCAGGTGGCCCACACAGCAGGAAACAGTGGGATTAAACATCAACCATTGGGACCCTTCTTGGGTCACAGAAGTTTTGGAACATTATGAAATTTGTTTTTCCTCTTCAATTCGGGTCTGTGTGACCTTACCAACAGATTGGATGGCAGATAAATGTTATGGTGGGCCCCACGTGGGACCCATTGATGTATGTATTGTATTCCACACTGTCCAGGGACGGTGGGCCGTACCATGATGTATGTGTTTTATTCCACCGTCCACACCACTGGACGGTGGGACCCAACCCACATGATGTATTTGTTTAATCTACATTGTCCACTGTCTGGACGATGGGGCCCTCCATGATGCATTGCATTATATCCATGCTGCCCAACCATTTTGAGATATCATTTCATGGTATGGGGCAAAGAATGAGTCAGATCTAAAGTTCAAGTGGACCCCACCATTGGAATAGTGGATAGTAACTTCCACCGTTCAAACTTCTAAGGGCCACCGTAGTTTTCAATAAAGTTGATATTTGTTTTCACTTCATCTATTACTATGTTAACTAATGAATAGGTTGGATCTCCAATACATCACGGAGGGCCACTCCATGATGTGTCCAGCCATCGATCAGGTGGACCACACCACGAAAATAGTGGGTTTGAACATCCACCATTAAAACCCTTGGGCTACAGGGTTTGGACCTATATGATATTTGTTTTCCCCTCTTAATCCAGGTCTTTATGACCTTATGATTAGATTGGTTGGGAAATAAACTTTATAGTGGGCCCTGTGATTTATTTAACCGTGAAAATTATTATCTCCATTGCTATTTGTGGTATGGTCCAAATGATCTTTCAAAAATGATTCTTTTTTAGGGATGTGATGAGGCCCATCTTGATGTATTTGTGGCCCATCCGTTGAGGCCCACCTTGATATATAAGGCCCATGTGATGAGGCCCATATTGATGCATTTGTGGCCCGTCCGTTGAGGCCCACCTTGACATATATGAGGCTCATATGATGCAGCCCATTTGATGTATCTAAGGCTTATGGGTTGAGGCCTAATGGGATGTACATAAGGTCCATTGCAATGTGTAATTCCACCATGGTTTATGTAATGATGTTTATGGCGGGCTATTCCTTGGGAGCAATGATGGTTTGACATCCACATTATAACTTTCCCTAGGGCCCTTTGATAGGCCCATATAGGCCGATTTCGATTGTCGAGTATCGAGGCTCATTTCGATTTGTCGAGGCCGATTCCGATTTATCGTGGCCGATTGTATAAGCTGATTCCGATTATCAAGGCCGAGTATCGAGGCCGATTTTAATTTATCGAGGCTAATTCTGATTTGTCGAGGCTGATTGTATAAGCCGATCCCGATTGTCGAGTCCGAGTCTGATTTGTCGAGGCTGATTGTATAAGCTGATTTCGATTGTCGAGGCCTAGTATCAAGACCAATTTTGATTTGTCGAGGCCAATTTGGATTTGTCGAGGCCGATTGTATAGGCCAATCTCGATTGTCGAGGCCGAGTATCGAGGTCGATTTCGATTTGTCGAGGCTAATTGTATACGCCGATCCCGATTGTCGAGGCCGAGTATCGAAGCCGATTATGATTTATCGAGGCCAATTGTATAGGCCGATTCTGAGTGTCAATTCCGATTATTGAGGCCGATTTACATTGTCGAGACCGATTTCGATTGCCAAGGCCGATTATCGAGACCTATGTAATGTATATGCAGTCCATGTGTAAGGCCTAATGTAATGAATATAAGGTCTATGTGATGAGGCCCATTGTGATACATTTGAGGGCCAAGCGATGGAGTCTATTATGATGTATATTAGGCCCATGTGAGAGGCCCATCGTGATGTATATTAAGCTCCTGAGTGAGGCCCATGGTGTTGTATATTAGGTCCTTGTGTAAGGCCATGGGTCCACTATATGTTAGGCTCTATGTGGGTCATTCCTTGGGGAAAATGTTGGTTAAATGTCCACATTATCGAGGCCGATTGTTGATACTGGTTATTGATACCAATTATGAGTATGTGACAGCATAGCATCATGATACATGCCCATATGCATCATGTTGAGGATCAAATATTGCATATCAGACCCAGTTATTGCATGGATTTACAAGCATGATACCGTTTAATAGCCTGATTTAATCGTGTTTGTGATGCAGAGTGTATTTACAAGCATGAACTGAAAAAGGGTGCTTAAACCATGGATTTAACGCTCTGATGACACCCAAGGCAAGGGACGGACTCCAGGGGACCAAGATCGATGGAATTACACACCAGGGATCCGAGGAAATCAAGTCATTCACGTTAAAGAGGCCCGAAATTGGTGAAAATGCAAGATCACATAGTTCTCGCCATCTAATTGGCTCAAAACTTCATACATGGCCTGAGGGCCATAAATTAACCGTACATATCAAATTTCAGCCCTCGGATCACTATGAAAGTACCCCAACTGACAGATCAGCCCATAAACCGTTGATTCTGGGCCCACCTGATATCTGGAACTGTCTCAACTTTGGTCTCGACGGTTTAAATAAGATGAGAAAGTAAATGGCTAGATCAGATTTTCGAATCACATCACAGTGGGGCTTGTATGTGAGGCGTGTACACTGCACGTGTACACGTACACAACCCACACTGAATTAACTAAAGCGGGTCAGCAGCGCTGACCCGCGTCTTCTTCCCAAAAATGGCAACTGCCGTTTCACGCAGCGTAATGAATGGACGCTGTCCGTTTTGCGGACGCTAGTGGGCCCCACACATTGTCCTAGTAGATGATCCAAGTCGTCCATCTTGTAGAAGGCCATGAATTCTTCAAACCCATGCTGAACTTTTGGACCCATGCAAGCACACGTGCGCGATACAGAGGCCATAAGTGGACTGCCCTAAAACGTTCAAATTGATGTTTGGATGATTTCTTCTTTGATTCTGAGTCAATGGACATGAAAAACCATCTGTTTCTTACCGAAATTTCAAGGGCAATCTAATGGATGGGGTGGATTTCTTCGAAAACACCTCTGTGGGGCCCACCGATCACGTCAGCGCCGGACGTGCAAAAGGCTAAGCACGTTCACGAAATCTGATCTTCCAGGCAGTTGTGGCCCACCATCTTTGATCATATGGCAGATCTGAACCGTCCATCATGTAGGCCAGCCAAAATACTTCCAAGAGACGCTGATTTTACAGAAATAATGCAAGGAACGGGAGAGTTATGAAGCCCCGAACTTGGCTGCGAAAAGGCTTTCGCTGCGCGTGTGATAGCTTCCCAAATCCGATTTTCACCACTCCAAAAGCTATAAAAAGAGTTCCAAACGTGGAGAAGAGGGTGTGCTTGAATAGGGGATGTCAGATAGAGAAAGAGAGGCGGAGAGAGAAGTGTTTGAAATTTTTATGTATTTTTTCTTTATTTTTCTTCTTTTTCCTATGATTATATTAGGCTAAATCTCTTAGCTAGGGCTAAGAGGTGAAGCTTGTGGCATGATGGGAGCTTCTACAGGTTTGATTTAAACTAAACTGATTGACTCTGTTTTGATTTAAGAAATTCTTTTAGTCATTAATGATTTGTTGTGATTGAAATTACAGTAGATCTGTGATGACTTGAATAATTCCTTTCCTTTTATTTTGATGTTTGGAAACCCTGTTGTTCGCCATCGTCTCATAGACATGGTTGGATGATGGAATCCTTCCTAAAACTCATACATCTTTTAGTTGGTTATGGATTGGTCTAAGTTCTGTTGTTTACCTTGTCTCTTAGGCATGGATTTGTGATGGAATTATACCTAATTCTTATACCTTTCATCTCTTGAAAACTATATCAAGTAAGTTCAGTATAATATCCATGAAGCAGGCATAAGATCTCCCTGATCTCTACAAGTGGATCCTCTGAATCCCTAGTTCCCTTTCTCTGAATTCTTTAAGTTTAGATTAATATTTTACCATTATTCCTCAAATCACAATTGGTTTAGATTTCATCTTAGCCTAGTTCTAGATCTGGTTATTTTCAGATAACGTACAGGTTTCAGTCCCTGTGGATTCGACCTCGGTCTTACCGAGTTTATTACTACATCACAACCCTGCACTTGGGGCGTGAACAAGTTTTTGGCGCCGTTGCCGGGGATTGACGGCTACGTTTCCTAAAGATAACTGGTTTTAGGATTAGTTTAAGATTAGGACTTTTCTGATTTTTAGGATTTAGTTTAGAATTTTCTAATTCCAGGTTTTTCTTTAATTTTTAGAAATTTTCTATTTAAATAACTTTCTATTTTTAGATAGTTTTCCTTTTTTTTAGAAACTAACCCAACTTTCTTATTTTGTAGGATTCTGAGATAGGTTTCTAAATTGGTAATTTCTCTCTTCCTTACTATTTCTAGATTAGGATTCCCTTTTTAGTAAGTTTCTAAATTCTAACTCTTTTAGAATCTCATTTTGTTTCCTATTTTATTTTTAGAAATTTTCTATTTTAAGACTTTCTGTTTAGAAACTAACTTTTCTGTTTTGAAGCCTTATTAGAAATTTCTAATTTGGTACGCTCTTTCTAAATTTCTACTTTCTAATTTAGGAATTTTTCCTTGTTTCTTTTTATTTCTATATTTCTCTTCTTAGGAATTTTATAGGCTTGCTATTCTTAGAAACTAACTTGTTTTGTTCTATTTTGCAGGTTTCAATTTAGGGACTCTAATTTGGTAACTTCCTTCCAACCCTCTTTCTCTTTTTAGATTTTTTATTTCCCTTCTTAGGATTAGGTTTAGAATTTGATTGAGGGCTGCGAGTGTTTCATGCCCAAGTGGGCTCGTGACAACACTCGACGTCTCTTGACTGAAGGAGGATTAGTTGAGGGGTTAACTGTCCATCGTAGGACTAGACACCGCTCGAAATCCCCTGAGTTAATTGAGGATATGGCTGGAAATCAACCTCTTCTACCCCAACCTAGGGTAGAAGATCTCCAGGATGAGAATGAGGTGCATCAAGCACCCCCGCCTCGTACCTTACGAGATTACTTACAACCGGCGGGGGTGAGTATGCCCTCATGCATGGTTTTTCCTGAGAATGCAGGACACATGGATATCAAGCCAGGGGTGATCCAACTCCTCCCTAAATTTCATGGGCTTGAGTCAGAGAATCCTTACTTACATTTAAAAGAATTTGACGAGATCATAGCTACCTTATACTTTCTTAACGTGTCTGATGACACGGTCAGGTTGAAACTCTTTCCCTTTTCTTTGAAAGAGAAAGCCAAGACGTGGTTACATTCACTACGTCCTCGATCAATTGGCAGATGGAATGACATGACAAGGGAGTTCATTAAGAAGTTTTTCCCATACCATAAGACGAACACCCTAAGAAAGTCGATCAAGAACTTCGCCCAAAGGGAAGATAAAACATTCTTCCAATGTTGGGAGCGGTTCAAGGATCTTTTCAGTTCATGCCCACAACATGGTTTTAAAACGTGGCGCATCACGAACTTTTTCTATGATGGACTGACATCTCCCATGCGCCAATTAGTCGAGACGATGTGTAATGGAGAGTTTATGAATAAAGGAGTCGATGAAGTGTGGGATTACTTTGTTAAACTTGCTGAGAACACACAAACATGGGACATCTCCCCTAGACCTAGTACTACGTCTAGGCCGACTCATTCCAAGGAAAGGGGTGGAATGTATCTCCTGAGAGAAGACGATAATATTAATGCTAAGGTAGCTAATCTCACTAGGAAACTCGAGGCCATAGAATTTAAGAAGGATAAGGCTAAGGAAATTGTTTGTAGCATCTGTGGTTGTAACATTCATACTACTGAAAACTATCCAACTATCTCTGCCTTTCAAGAGGTATTAAATGAGCAATCCAATGCTGTAAGCAATTACCAAAGACCTTTCAGTGGGCCCACCTCTAACACATACAATCCTGGCTGGAGAAATCATCCAAACTTCAGTTGGAGGAATGGACAAACCGCTACACCTCAAGGATACCTAAATCAAAATCCAACTCAAGAGAAACCTCAAGAGGATTTGGTTCTGAAACATTTTCAAAAGCAAGAGCTGTTCAATCAGGGTATGCTACAGGCCTTCCAAGACCTAACAAAAGCAATACAAGGACTTAAGGCTGAACATACGATTGGGAACAAGGGGAGCTTCCCAGCTCAACCTCTTCCCAATCCTAAACCGCAATATGAAGTTAGCGACCCAAGCTCTTCAAATCAGATGGAGCAAGCTAAATCCATCACCAATCTTAGGAGTAGAAAGATCATTGACAAAACCATTCCGGTTAGGGCTGAAAAGCCTAAGGACCCGGAAGTGGATAAAGAAGATGGATCTAGCCATGCCCCACCAGAGTTAGAAACGGAACCTCAAGGAAAGCCGATTGCTCCATTTCCCCAACGGTTGGTTGCACCAAAATCGCTCTCTAACTCTCAGGATATTCTAGAGGTGTTGAAATAAGTGAAGGTCAACATTCCACTACTTAATGCCGTGAAACAAATACCTTCATATGCCAAATTCCTGAAAGACTTATGTACGACCAAAAGACGGCAAAATATTCAAAAGAAAATCTTCCTGACTGAGAAAGTAAGTGTCATCCTAAAGCAAGATGTGCCGCAAAAATTCAAAGACCCCGGTAGCCCAACCATGTCATGTGTAATTGGGGACCATCGAATTGATCACGCACTTCTTGACTTAGGAGCGAGCGTTAATCTTATCCCCTACTCGGTATATAAACAGTTGGGCTTAGGTGAATTAAAACCCACCTTAACCACACTACAACTTGCTGATCGCTCTGTTCGTATTCCAAGAGGGATAATTGAGGATGTGTTGGTCCAGGTTGATCGATTTTACTACCCAGTTGATTTCATCATCCTGGATACCAAATCCATCGGTAACACAAGCACTCAGATTCTCGTCATTCTTGGTCGCCCATTCCTTGGCACTTCAAACGCAATTATCAATTGCAGGAATGGTGTCATGAGTATGTCTTTCGGGAATATGACATTAGAAATGAATATTTTTTTCAACACGGCCAGACGGATAGAGGAAGATGACGATATCTACGATATTAACATGATCGATACTTTCGTGGATGACAGGACACCCCTTACCTTATCCTCTGATCCTCTAGAGACGTGCCTGGCCCACTCCCATGAGTTTGATGATGACATAATTAGGGAGACGTGTGCCATGCTTGATGCGGTACCAGTATTTGAAGTTAACCGGTGGAGGCCACAATTTGAAGAGTTACCCCAAACTGATGAAGTGCCTCTACTGTCTAACCTCAAGCCACCGAAGCTTGACCTAAAACCTTTGCCCTCTGATTTAAAATATACATACTTAGGTCAAGATGAGACATACCCGGTGGTGATTTCTGCCCACCTTGAGAAAGAACAAGAGAGTATGCTCATATCTACTCTCCTAGAGCATAAGGGAGCCCTTGGATGGACAATCGCGGACCTTAAGGGAATCGACTCCTCGATTTGTACTCACCGCATATATCTTGAGGATAATGTTAAGACCGCTCGGCAACCACAACGTAGACTAAATCCAAACATGAAGGAAGTGGTTAAGGCCGAGGTTCTTAAACTATTGGATGTGGGTATCATATACCCTATATCTGATAGTCAATGGGTGAGTCCAACTCAGGTGGTTCCTAAGAAGTCCGGGATCACCATCGTAGCCAATGTCGACAATGAACTCGTGCCAAATAGAGTTACCACTGGTTGGAAAATGTGCATTGACTACAGGAAACTGAATGTCATCACTAGGAAAGACCACTTCCCTTTAGCCTTCATCGATCAAATATTGAAAAGGCTAACTAGTCACTCTTACTATTGCTTCCTTAACGGGTATTCAAGCTACAATCAGATAGAGATAGCCCCTGAAGATCAAGAGAAAACGATATTCATATGCCCCTACGGCACCTTTGCTTACCGAAGGATGCTGTTTGGACTATGTAATGCTCCTGCCACCTTCCAACGATGTATGATGAGCATATTTTCTGACATGGTGGGGCAATATTTAGAGGTCTTCATGGACGATTTCTCTGTCTTCGGTCCATCTTTCAGCGAGTGCTTGGAAAGTCTTAAATGTGTGCTGAAAAGATGTGAAGAAAAGAACTTGGTACTTAATTGGGAGAAGTGTCATTTCATGGTTCAGAAGGGAATTATCCTTGGGCACATTATTTCATCCAAAGGAATCGAGGTGGATAAGGCAAAGATCGATCTTATCTCTAACCTACCTCCACTCAAGAACATAAGGGACGTGCGATCCTTCCTAGGACACACCGGGTTTTACAGAAGATTCATAAAGGACTTTAGTCTCATCTCTCGTCCTCTATGTAATCTACTTCAAAAGGATGCACCATACAAGTGGACTGAACCATGTCAGGAAGCTTTCACTAAGCTTAAGGGCATATTGACTAATGCACCCATCATACAGTCACCTGACTGGAGCATTTCTTTTGAACTTATGTGCGACGAGTCTGATTATGCTCTTGGGGCAGTTCTAGGCCAGAGAAAAGATAAGAAACCCTACGTTATTCATTACGTAAGTAAGACTCTAAATTTTGCCCAAGTGAACTACTCGACTACGGAAAAGGAACTCTTAGCCGTAGTGTTCGCCTTGGACAAATTTAGGTCCTACTTGATTGGATCCAAGATCATTATTTACACTGATCACGCAGTGCTTAAGTATCTTCTGTCTAAGAATGATGCTAAGCCCCACCTGATACGATGGATCCTCCTACTCCAGGAATTTGACCTAGAGATAAAAGATAAAAAGGGAGTAGGGAACGTAGTGGCTAACCATCTTTCTCGCCTTAATCCCTCTGATTCCCTTGAAACAACACATATCAATGACATGTTCCCCGATGAACAATTGTTCAGAGTCTCCCATTCACCTTGGTTCGCTGACATTGCTAATTATCTTGCCACAGGTTCCATACCGACACATTGGACTGCGCAAGATAAGAAAAAAATTTTCACCAAGGTACGTAACTTTTTCTGGGATGATCCGTATTTGTTTAAATATTGCCCAGACCAAATCCTCAGCAGATGTGTGCCAGACGATGAGTATCAGAGTATCATCTCCTTTTGTCACTCACAGGCCTGTGGTGGTCACTTTTCTGCTAAAAAGACCACGACCAAGATTTTACAGTGTGGCTTTTACTGGCCCACTATGTTCAGGGACACTCACAAGTTTTGCAAAGCTTGTGAGCGTTGTCAAAAATTGGGAGCGTTGTCCCGTCGAAATATGATGCCTTTAAATCTCATTCTTATCATTGAGGCATTTGATTGCTAGGGCATTGATTTTATGGGGCCATTCCCCCAATCTTTTGGGAATTTATATATTTTGCTTGCCGTAGACTACATCACTAAATGGGTCGAAGCGATTCCGTATCGAACTAATGACCATCGCACGGTCATTAAATTCCTGAAAGAAAACATCCTTTCTCGATTTGGAACGCCTCGAGCTATCATTAGTGATGGGGGCTCACACTTTTGTAATAGACCATTTGAGAGTTTAATGAAGAAATACGGTATCTCTCATAAGGTAAACACCCCATACCACCCACAGACAAGCGGGCAAGTTGAGATTTCCAATAGGGAGATCAAACACATTTTGGAAAAAACGGTTAACCCTGACCGTAAGGATTGGTCAATTCGATTGACCGATGCCTTATGGGCGTACCGTACTGCTTTTAAAATCTCTATTAGAATGTCTCCCTTTAGACTTGTCTATGGGAAAGCTTGCCACTTGCCTGTGGAGTTGGAACATAGAGCCTACTGGGCGATCAAAAGTTTGAATTTCAATTTGGACAACGCTGGCTCGCTACGCAAACTTCAGTTAAATGAACTCGAAGAAATCCGGAACGACGCTTATGAGAACTCGAGAATTTACAAGGACAAGATGAAGGTGTTTCATAACCAACATATTTTACGAAAATCATTCACGCCAAGCCAGAAAGTCCTCTTGTATAACTCTTGATTACATCTCTTTCCGGGTAAGCTTCGATCTCGTTGGACCGGCCCTTTTACTGTTATCACTGCTTACTCTCATGGGGCCGTCGAGATAAGAGACCCCGACAATGGTAAGGAGCTTAAAGTAAATGGACATCGCTTAAAGCCATTTGTCGAGAAATTTGATTCAGAGGACATGTCCATACCTCTGACTGATCCTGTTTACCAGGATTGATCTCCTAGTCTGATAGAGGTATAGGTAGGTTTCCTGTTTTCTTAGGACTAGGATAGTTTCCTGTATACTATTTTAGGATAGACGGTAAACTTAGCGCTCCTGGGAGGCAACCCAGCTTTTCAATTCATTCATTTTCCTAGTTAGTTAGTTCCATGTTTGTGGGTAACATTACTGCAAACCCTCACGAGACTACAACTCGTCCACTAGGGGCAACCTAGAGGTTTAAAGGCTTGTTGCATATGCTAAATGCAATCGAGAGTACCTGCGAAAGTGGTGTAGGTAGGATTTCATATTTTGTTATTTTTATTTTACTTCTGTTGGTTTCTCTCTTGTGCTAACCCGATCTTACGTAGATATCTTTGGAAAGCCTTTTGATTCTTTCGTCCAGGTACTATCTTTCCATCACTCCTCTTATATTTTTGTTGTCCCATGTGCATTGCATGCTTATTTCTTTTACATTGAGGACAATGTAGATTTTGGGTTGGGAGTGGGAGATTAGGGTTCCTAATCAGCATTTTCTTGGTCTTGAGCAAAAATTGTGAAATTTTTTTAATTTTTCTGGACTTTCTTGTGAATCCGAAGGGATTTTGACGGCCATCTAGGGCACTTGGAATTTCAAGATACGTGATGTTGGTAAATTAAGACGCTTGGATTCAGTATCTGTTGGATTTCATAGTTAAGTTTGAATTGTTAATCCAAAATTAGAAGTTGTAAACATTGATTGAGTTATGATCTCACATATCACATCTCGTTTTCACATTAAGGTTTCAGTTTGATATTGAAGGATTTACTTGGTACTCACTAAGCTTGAAAGGAACCAACCTGAGAAATTGAAAGGATTGGGCGAATGATCTACACCATAGGTTTGCTCCCTATAGGTGTAGATTTAATTCCTAATGAATGATATGTGAAAATTTTGGGTGTACAGTCTTCATCATAGGTTTGCTCCCTGTAGGTGAGGATTTGATTCCCCTTCTTGGCGTCACTTTTAATGGAAAAATCAAAAGCTGAAGGAATGAAAAGATGATTTGTGAGGCAAGTTTTGGTTATTATGAATCGTCTTATTGGTTACCAATGATATCCTAAAATAGAGAAGTGAATTTTAATGATGATAAGCGGAGATTACACTGTATGCTCATAGATCTCAATGATTAGAATTTTTCTAATTAATGGAATAATACTTTGAACTTGATTATGAAGTTTACCGTGCGCTTGAGTCTAGGAGAAAGTAATATCCAACATTCATGAATCTGGAAATTCTCATATCTAGATTATTCTACAAAAATCACTCGAGTTTATAGAAATTGTTCTATAATTCTCAACTTACTTTTCGCATATTTTGCTCGGGACTAGCAAAATGCTGGTTGGGGGTTATGTTGAGGGTCAAATATTGCATATCAGACCCAGTTATTGCATGGATTTACAAGCATGATACCGTTTAATAGCCTGATTTAATCGTGTTTGTGATGCAGAGTGTATTTACAAGCATGAACTGAAAAAGGGTGCTTAAACCATGGATTTAACGCTCTGATGACACCCAAGGCAAGGGACGGACTCCAGGGGACCAAGATCGATGGAATTACACACCAGGGATCCGAGGAAATCAAGTCATTCACGTTAAAGAGGCCCAAAATTGCTGAAAAATGCAAGATCACATAGTTCTCGCCATCTGATTGGCTCAAAACTTTATACATGGCCTGAGGGCCATAAATTAACTGTACATATCAAATTTCAGCCCTCGGATCATTATGAAAGTACCCCAACTGACAGATCAGCCCATAAATCGTTGATTCTGGGCCCACCTGATATCTGGAACTGTCTCAACTTTGGTCTCGACGGTTTAAATAAGATGAGAAAGTAAATGGCTAGATCAAATTTTCGAATCACATCACAGTGGGGCTTGTATGTGAGGCGTGTATACTGCACGTGTACACGTACATGACTCGCACCGATTTAACTAAAGTGGGTCAGCGCTACTGACCCGCGTCTTCTTCCCAAAAACGGCAACTGCCGTTTCACGTAGCGTAATGAACGGACGCTGTCCATTTTGCGGACGCTAGTGGGCCCCACACATTCTCCCAGTGGATGATCTAAGTCATCCATCTTATAGAGGGCCATGAATTCTTCAAACCCATGCTAAACTTTTGGACCCATGCAAGCACACGTGTGCGATACAGAGGCCATAAGTGGACTACCCTGCAACGTTCAAATTGATGTTTGGATGATTTCTTCTCTGATTCTGAGTCAATGGACATGAAAAACCATCCGTTTCTTATCGAAATTTCGAGGGCAATCTAATGGACGGGGTGGATTTCTTCGAAAACAGCTTTGTGAGGCCCACCGATCACGTCGAAATATGATCTTCCAGGCAGTTGTGGCCTACCATCTTTGATCATATGGCAGATCTGAACCGTCCATCTGTAGGCTAGCCAAAATACTTCCAAGAGACACTGATTTTACAGAAATAATGCAAGGAACGCGAAAGTTATGAAGCCCCGAACTTGGCTGTGAAAAGGCTTTCGCTGCGCGTGTGATAGCTTCCCAAATCCGATTTTCACCACTCCAAAAGCTATAAAAAGAGTTCCAAACGTGGAGAAGAGGGTGTACTTGAATAGGGGACGTCAGATAGAGAAAGAGAGGCGGAGAGAGAAGTGTTTGGAATTTTTATGTATTTTTTCTTTATTTTTCTTCTTTTTCCTATGATTATGTTAGGCTAAATCTCTTAGTTAGGGCTAAGAGGTGAAGCTTGTGGCGTGATGGGAGCTTCTACAGGTTTGATTTAAACTAAACTGATTGACTCTGTTTTGATTTAAGAAATTCTTTTAGTCATTAATGGTTTGTTGTGATTTAAATTACAGTAGATCTGTAATGGCTTGAATAATTCCTTTCCTTTTATTTTGATGTTCGGAAACCCTGTTGTTCGCCATCGTCTCATAGACATGGTTGGATGATGGAATCCTTCCTAACACTCATACATCTTTTAGTTGGTTATGGATTGGTCTAAGTTCTGTTGTTTACCTTGTCTCTTAGGCATGAATTTGTGATGGAATTATACCTAATTCTTATACCTTTCATCTCTTGAAAACTATATCAAGTAAGTTCAGTATAATATCCATGAAGCAGGCATAAGATCTCCCTGATCTCTACAAGTGGATCCTCTGAATCCCTAGTTCCCTTTCTCTGAATTCTTTAAGTTTATATTAATATTTCACCATTATTCCTCAAATCACAATTGGTTTAGATTTCATCTTAGCCTAGTTCTAGATCTGGTTATTTTCAGATAACGTACAGGTTTCAGTCCCTGTGGATTCGACCTCGGTCTTACCGAGTTTATTACTACATCACAAACCTACACTTGGGGTGTGAACACATCATCTGCATGTTTATTGTGAGATGTGATTGACCCTTGCATATGCCATAGTACAAATGGTTTATAAGACTCCCTGATAGGTGGAGTTATCCCATATGAGCGCACGATATGCGCGGGATTGATACATAATTAGACTACATAACTCATGCATCTTGCATTGTATGATTGTGATTACTGTACGTCCTAACGACATCAAGGCTGTGACCTCCACAAGCATGTCGTGGATGGCCAGATGGGACACTGGAAATATTTAGTTCAAGCATCTGGGTACTTTAGATGTCCTTGGGTGAAAGTCCCTAACCTCCGAGGCCAGGAGATGCCCCAACATCTAGATTGAGTGGAATCATGAGCGCACGAGTGCCGAATACTAGTAGACCGCGTCTCTCACTGTGTCGTGGTAAGTTGGAAGGGGGTGTTGCCTTATCCACCTGAGTAAGGGGGCTGTAAGCTAGGCTCAATTTGACTAGCTGGCAAATGAGTCCGCTATCGACAAGCCGGGTAGGTATTAGCAGACTACTATTCAGGCAAATAGTGTGGTCTCTTCCACTCACTGGGCTGTGCGGCTAGGGAGGCGGCAGTCAATGTGGAGTATACTAGACCCTGGTGATGATCCCAGAGATGTACAGTACTAATATGTGGACTTGATATGAGGACTGACATGATATTATGACACTCGGTCACTGTTGCACATGTGGACGGGCGCACGTGGGCGGACGCTGATGTGGGCAGGGCTGAGGCCTAGGCCTGCTACCACACTGGGCGAGCTATCAGTGGTTGGCAGGCTACTGAGCAGGAGTTGCATACTCATTCATTCATCCATTCACTATCCACTCAGGCTGGTGGTGCGCAACTATTTGTTACATGTACCTTCGCAATGGCCAGAATTTCGGTTGGGGCGCACGACTAACCTGAGATCATGAGTTTACCACATTGTGTTTGACTATCCAAATTTAGGTATGGGACTGGTTTGGATAGAATTTTCTTGTGATGGTCCCCATAGCCTACGATACTACGCACCATCATCCCGACTTCACTCCAGCTTGGTCATTTAATTCGCATCGTATATTGCATTTCATCCACGGCATATGGCATTTTGGATTGCTGCGTTTCTGCACTTATATGGCTTAGAAGGACTTGACAGGATATGCATATTGTATTGCATTCGCAATATATGATATTTGACTCATTATGATCTGCATTGCGTACTCTAATATTATATGACTCATGGACTTACCAGTATATTTCCGCTTACTCTGATATCGTATGATTCATGATCTTGTCAGTATTTTCGTTTATTCCGATGATGTATGATTTATGGGCTTTACTGTATACTTGGTACTTACCTTACACACACTTTCATCACCCTTTAAGCTTTCTATAAGCTTATGCATGATAGATGTGTGCAGGTGGCGTTAGGTCGCAGCAGCGTTGAACTTGGAGCATGCAGTGGACTTCTGGAGCTTTGATTTTGATACATATATATTTCCCTTTCAGCATTGTATTTAAATGTTTATATTAGTGAATATGTGGTGATGTTGTTTTGTGACTTGGTTATGCTTGTAGTTATGCTCCATTACAAAAAAAAAAAAAAATTCATATTAAAAATCCTCCTTGTAGGATCCCAGGATCGGAATCTGTCACATGAGTGACGGGAGCCGAGAATGGGGCACTACGGACGCTGTCAGCGCCGGATTCGGCGATCGAGAATTTTGTGAGCTCGTTTTCCGAGTTTAAGGCGTAACAGTCTGATCTTCAGTTAATCAGTTGGAAGGTGGGCCTTACAAGGCACTAATGTGACCCATGATCTCAGAAAAATAAATGTATAGTATGTATGTATTACACCTTCAATCTGGTGGGCCTCACAACTTCATAATATACAAATATATGCAGCAATACAAGGCCCATGTTGGACGTTCAGCCCTCCCTACTTCCTAGGCCTGTTGGGCTCCAGCAGATGGCCAATCTGAGTGAAGTATATACTTCATGGTGGCCCATACATATCACAATGGGCTCCACTAGATGAGTGGCATGAATACATAACATATATCAGGGTGGGTCTGTTGAGGGTCAAATATTGCATATCGACCCATTTATTGCATGGATTTACAAGCATGACACCGCTTTAATAGCCTAATTTAATTGAATTTGTGATGCGGGGCGCCTTCATGAGCTTGGACGGAAAGGACACTAAAAAGCATGGATTTACCGATCGATGACACTAAAGCAGGGGACGGATCCAGAAGACCAAGAGCGATGAAATTATACACCAGGTCCGCGAAAATCGAGGAATCGAAGCTCAAGTGGCTTCGAAAAGTGTCCAAAATGCAAGATCATAGGGTTCCCACCATCTGATCAGTTCGAAACTTCACACGTGGCTTGAGGACCATAAATAAACCGTACACGTAAAATTTCATCCATTGGATCGCTGTGGAAGTGGCCCAACGGACAGTCAGTCCACAATTTACTGATCTGGGGCCCACCTGATCTCTGGATACACCTCATCTTCGGTCTCAACGCCTTAAATCATGTGAAGAACCAGATGGACGGTGCAGATTTCTCGCAAACTTCATACGTGGACCTCATATGAGACGAATGTGCATGGTGTACATGTGCACTAGCTGTGCACGGCAACACAGTCCCTCTCCGATTCAAATTCTATCCAGCGTGCGTAAACAGAGCTCGCGGCTGGCGTTTGTGGGCCACCACCGTGTCTCAACGGTCCAATCCGGACGGTCCAGCAGATCCCCATGACACCTTTTGTTACTGCCTAGGTGGCAGAATTGCAAAAGACTACGAGGAGAGAACTCTAGCCGTTCAAACGGAGGATTAACGGTGTAAGCAGAAATTGAATGGGCCACATAAAAACGGACGAAAAACGCTCATGTCCGACCGATTTTCCGTATACAATCCAATGAACGGACTGGATCTTGCAGGAAACACCAAGAAGTGGACCCCACCAACATCGCAGCTCAGGCAACGCAGGCCCTGTTTACGCACGCACGTGCTTTGCGTCCGCTCAACGATCATGGGCATGATCGGTCCCTTCACCTGGACGGTCCAAACACCTCTCAAGGTGCAACCGATTAATGCCAAGCTGACTGAACGGATCAGATCAGGTAGCAGGTTCTGTTTTGCTGAGATATAATGGCGCCAAGAAGTGTCTGTTCTTGTTCATGCGCACGGCAACGAAAGAAGCTGCGGAAAAAGCTCTCTGCGTAAATCAGCCAGCCACCGTCTTCGGTTGTGTATAAGAGGAGAGAAGAAAAGGGAAAAAGAAAAAGCTTTGGAGACGGGGAGAGAGCTTAGGCATCATCTAGAGTTTGGAGAGTGGAGCACTGGAAGAGAGGTTGCTGCTGAACGTGGAGCAGGAAGGAAGGAAGAAAAACGGAGTTCTTTTTGTGGTTTTCTGCTAGGCACGGCTGAAAGTGAAAAAGTTAGTTGCTGCTACACGTGGGAAGCTTTTGGTGCTGGAACAAGTAAGGCAAGGGAAAGCTGGGTTCGTTTTTTTTTGAATCTTCTGTGCTATTCTCCTTCGCCCTTTTCTTCTTCTTTTTCTTTCTTTGGAATTTAGCCCCTATCATGTGTGGCTAAACCTCTTAGCTAGGGCTAAGAGGTGAAGCCTGTAGCGAGATGGGAGATACTGTTTCATGCGTATAAGTTATAATTTCTGAACTGAACTTGATTGTAAGTTGATTATTAAAAGAATATTCATTTCAGTCTTTAATGGTCTGTTGTGACTGAGATTACAATGGGTTTGCAATGGCTTTTAATATTTCTTTTCCTTTTTGATGTTTATGACGTCAGGAGGCCCTGTTGTCAACCATCGTCTCCTGGGCATGGTAGGATGACGGTACCTTCCGATCTTCATACATTGTTGATTGGTTGGTAATTAGTTTAATCTGTTGTTTACTTTGTCTCCAGGCATGGTTAGATGATGGAATCCATTCTAATTCATATACCCCTCATTTCTTGAAAATCAGATCAAGTAAGTTCAGTTTGAATTCTATAATCATTGCCGCAGGCATAAGATCTCCCTAATCTCTACAAGTGGATCCTCTGAATCCCTAGTTTCCTTCCTCTGAATTTCTTAAAGATTTAGATAATTATTCCACAATTATTCCTTAAATTTACATTTGATTTTGATTACATCTTAGCTAGTTCTATTTCTACCTAGTTTCGGATTATATAAGTTTCGATCCCTGTGGATTCGACCTCGGTCTTCGAGTTTATTACTACATCACAACCCTATACTTGGGAGTGAACAAGTTTTTAGCGCCTTGCCGGGGACGTTATTCTGAAATTAATTAGTTTTAGAATTAGTTTGAGATTAGGATTTTATTAACTTTAGTTTAGATTTTTATTTCTATTTGATTTTTAGAACTAACTTGTTTCCTGTTTTGTAGGATCCTGACATAAATTTCTAAATTGGTAATTCTTTCCTAAAATTCTCTACTTTTTCTGTTTTTAGAATTAAGGTTTAAATCTTAGAAATTTTCTAATTCTAGTATCCTCTCATCTGTAGGAAATAGAAACTAGGTTATTTCTTAATTAACTTTCTACTTTTTTTTTTTTTTTTTTTTAACTCTCTTAGAATCTAATTTGTTTCTTAATTTATTTTTAGAATTTTTGTTTAGAAACTAACCTTCCTATTTTGTAGGCCTTTAAGATAGAAATTTCTAATTCGGTAAGCTCCTTCCCTACTTTCTATTTTTCAGTTTTTTTTAATTTACTTTCTAGTTTAGATCTTCCGTAATTTACTTTAGAAATTTCTACTTTCTTTTAAGAATACCTTCTTTTAGAAATTAATTTACTGTTATTTTTCTTTTAAAGGATCATTCTTCTCTTTTTAGAATCTAACTTATTTTTGTTTATTTTGCGTTTTTAACTTAGGACTCCAATTTGATAATTTCTTTCCAACTCTCTCCTTCTTTATAGATTTCTTTCCTTTCTTAGGATTAGGTTTTTAATTGAGGGTTGTGAGTGTTTTCATGCCCAAGTGGGCCCGTGACGACACTCGACGTCCTCCGAAGGAGGATTGGTTGAGGGGTTGACTATCCATCGCAGACTAGACACCACTCGAAATCCCCGGAGTTAATTGAAGTTATGGTGAAGACCAACCTCCTCTACTCCCACCGGGTGGAGGATACCCAAGATGAGAATGAGGTGCAACAGCACCCCGCCTCGTACTTTACGAGATTTTCTACAACCGGCGGGAGTGAGTACGCCCTCATGCATGATTTTTCCTGAAAACACGGACAAATGGACATCAAGCCGGGAGTTATCCAACTCCTTCCCAAATTCCATGGACTTGAATCAAAGTCCATATTTACATTTGAAAGAGTTCGATGAAATAATAGCTACATTATGTTTTCCTAATGTATCTGAGGATTCAGAGTGAAACTCTTTCCTTTTTCCTTAAAGAGAAAGCTAAGAACGTGGTTACATTCATCGCGTCCTAGATCCATTGGCACATGGAACGATATGCAAAGGGAATTCATAAAAAATTCTTCCACATCATAAAACGATTACCCTAGAAAGCGATCATGAACTTTGCCCAAAAGGAAGATGAAACATTCTTTCAATGTTGGGAAAGGTTCAAAGATTTGGTCAGTTCATGCCCACAACACGGATTTGAAACGTGGCGCATTACAAATTTTTTCTATGATGGAGTGACATCTTCCATGCGCCAAATGGTCGAGACAATGTGTAATGGAGAGTTCATTAATAAAGATATCGACGAGGTATGGGACTACCTCGATAGTTTCTGAAAAACACAATCTTGGGACTATTACCCAAAGTCGAACACCACGTCTAGGCCGACTCAATTAAAGGAGAAAGGTGGATTATATCTCTTGAAAGAAGAGGATGATCTCAAGTGTAAAGTGACTACACTCATAAGGAAAGTTGAGGCCATGGAAGGAAAGAAGGATAAGGTCAATGAAATTGTTTGCGGCATCTGTGATTGCAACATTCACACAACTGAAAACTGTCCTACAATACCTGCCTTTCGAGGAGTGTTGAATGAACAAGCCAATGCCGTAAATAACTATCAAAGACCTTTTACTGGACCCAACTCCAACACATACAATCCTGGCTGGAAAAATCATCCAAACTTTAGTTGGAGGAATGGACAAACGGCAACTCCTCCAGGTTTCTTCAATCAAAATCCAAATCAAGTGAAACCTCAAGAGGAACCGGTTCAAAATCCCATACAAGAGCTGGCTCAGGCAATGCAGGGAATCACGGATTTTATGCAAAAGATAGATTCTCGTATGACGGTTATAGAAAAGGGGATGCTTCCTGCACAACCTTTCCCCAATCCTAAACCGCAATACGAGAATAATGATCCCAGCTCTTCAAATCAGATGAGACATGCTAAATCCATCACCACTCTTAGGAGTGGGAAGATCATTGATAAAACTCTTCCGGTTAGGCCCGAAAAGCCTCAAGAACCAAAAGAGGACAACAATGATGGATCCAGTGATGCCCCACAAAAAGTGGAACCGGAACTTCTAGAGAAGCCAGTTGCTCCATTCCCCCAACGGTTGGTTTCACCAAAACCTCTCTCTAACTCTCAGGATATCCTAGAGGTGTTGAAACAAGTGAAAGTCAACATTCCTCTACTTGATGTCGTTAAACAGATACCTTCATATGCCAAATTCCTGAAAGACTTATGCACGACCAAACGACGGAAAATTATTCAAAAGAAAATCTTCTTGACTGAGAAAGTGAGTGTCATCCTGAAGCAAGACGTGCCGCAGAAATTCAAGGATCCCGGTAGCCCAACCATATCATGTGTAATCGGGAACCATCGAATTGATCACGCACTTCTTGACTTAGGAGCGAGCGTCAATCTGATTCCCTACTCGGTATATAAACAGTTAGGTTTGGGTGAATTAAAACCCACCCTAACCACACTACAACTTGCGATCGCTCTGTTCGTGTACCAAGAGGGATAATTGAGGATGTGTTGGTCCAAGTTGATAGATTTTACTACCCTGTAGATTTTATCATCCTGGACACCGAACCCATCAATAACATGAGCACTCAGATTCCCGTCATTCTTGGTCGCCCATTCCTTGCCACGTCAAATGCAATTATCAATTGTAGGAATGGTATCATGACTATGTCTTTTGGAAATTTGACATTGGAGTCAAACATTTTTTTCAATAACGGCAGAACTTAGAGGATGATGACGATTTCCACGACATTAACATGATTGACTCTTTCGTGGAAGATACGACACCTCTGACCTTATCCTCCGACCATCTAGAGACGTGCCTGGCCCACTCCCATGATTTTGATGATGACATGATTAGGGAGACGTGCGCCTTACTTGATACTGCACCGGTACTTGAAGTTAACCGGTGGAGGCCACAATTTGAAGAATTACCACAAACCGATGTAGTGCCTCTACCGTCTAACCTCAAGCCCCGAAGCTTGACCTAAAACCTTTGCCCTCTAATTTGAAATATGCCTATTTAGGTCAAGATGAGACATACCCGGTGGTGATCTCTGCCCACCTGGAGAAAGAACAGGAGAGTATGCTTATATCTACTCTCATTGAGCATAAAGGAGCCCTGGGATGGACGATAGCGGACCTCAAAGGAATCGATCCCTCGATTTGTACTCACCACATATACCTTGAGGATAATGCAAAAACCGCTCGGCAACCACAACGTAGACTAAATCCAAACATGAAGGAAGTGGTTAAGGCCGAGGTTCTTAAACTATTGGATGTGGGTATTATATACCCTATATCTGATAGTCAATGGGTGAGTCCAACTCAAGTGGTCCCTAAGAAGTCCGGAATCACCATCGTAGCCAATACTAATAATGAACTCGTGCCAACTAGAGTCACTACTGGTTGGAGAATGTGCATTGACTACAGGAAGTTGAATACCGTCACGAGGAAAGACCACTTTCCTTTACCATTCATTGATCAGATCCTGGAAAGGTTAGCTGGTCATTCCTATTACAGTTTCCTTGACGGGTATTCGGGCTACAACCAGATAGAGATAGCCCCTGAAGACCAGGAAAAGACCACATTTACATGTCCCTACGGCACCTTTGCCTATCGAAGGATGCCATTCGGACTATGTAATGCCCCTGCCACCTTTCAGCGATGTATGCTTAGTATCTTTTCTGATATGGTAGGGCAATATCTAGAGGTCTTCATGGACGATTTCTCTATTTACGGTCCATCTTTCAGCAAGTGCTTGGAAAGTCTTAAATGTGTGCTGAAAAGATGTGAAGAAAAGAACTTGGTACTTAATTGGGAGAAGTGCCAGTTCATGGTTCAGAAGGGAATTGTCCTTGGGCATATCATCTCGTCCAAAGGAATCGAGGTAGATAAGGCAAAAATCGATCTTATATCTAACCTACCTCCACCCAAGAACATCAGAGACGTGCGATCCTTCTTAGGACACGCAGGATTTTACAGGAGATTCATAAAGGACTTTAGTCTCTTCTCGCCCTTTATGTAATCTTCTTCAAAAGGATGCTCCGTACGAGTGGGTGAGCAATGCCGAGAAGCTTTCACCAAGCTTAAAGGCACGTTAACCACCGCACCTATCATGCGACCACCCGATCGGAGCCTTCCTTTTGAGCTTATGTGCGACGCTTCGATTATGCTCTTGGGGCGGTCTAGGCCAGAGAAAAGATAAGAAGCCCTACGTCATTCATTACGTGAGTAGGACTTTAAATCCTGCCCAAGTGAACTACTTGACTACGGAAAAGGAACTCTTAGCCGTAGGGTTCGCCTTGGACAAATTTAGGTCCTACTTGATCGGATCCAAGATCACTATCTACACAGATCTGCGGCACTTAAGTATCTTCTTTCTAAGAATGATTCTAAGCCCCACTTGATACGATAGATCCTTCTACTATAAGAGTTTGATTTGGATATTAAAGATAAAAAGGGAGTAGAGAACGTAGTGGCCGACCACCTTTCTCGCCTTAATACTTCTGATTCCCTTGAAGCGACCCATATCAATGACATTTTCCTTGATGAACAACTGTTCGAGTCTCCCATTCACCTTGGTTCGCCGATATTGCTAATTATCTTACTACAGGTGCCATACCGACACATTGGACCGCATAAGATAAGAAGAAATTTTTCACCGAGGTGCGCAACTTTTCTGGATGATCCTTACTTATTTAAATATTGCCCGACCAAATTCTAAGGAGATGTGTACCAGCCGATGAGCATCAGAGCGTCATCTCCTTTTGTCACTCGCAGGCTGTGGTGGTCACTTTTCTGCTAAAAAGACCACGGCAAAGATTCTGTATGGCTTTTACTGGCCCACTATGTTAGGGACACTCATGAGTTTTGCAAAGCTTGTGAGCGTTGTCAGAAATTGGGAGCATTGTCCCGTCGAAATATGATGCCTTTGAATCTCATTCTTATCATTGAAGCATTTGATTGCTGGGGCATCGATTTCATGGGACCATTCCCCCAATCGTTTGGAAATCTGTATATTTTGCTCGCCGTGGATTATGTCACTAAATGAGTTGAAGCGATTCCGTGTCAAAAGAATGACCATCGCACGGTCATTAAATTCCTAAAAGAAAACATCCTTTCTCGATTCGGAACGCCTCGAGCCATCATTAGTGATGGGGGCTCACACTTTTGTAATAGACCATTCGAGAGCTTAATGAAGAAATATGGTATCTCTCATAAGGTGAGCACCCCATACCATCCACAGACAAGTGGACAGGCTGAGATTTCCAATAGGGAGATCAAACACATTTTGGAGAAAACGGTTAACCCAGATCGTAAGGATTGGTCAATCCGATTGACCGATGCCTTATGGGCATACCGTACTGCCTTTAAAACCCCTATTGGAATGTCTCCCTTTAGACTTGTCTATGGGAAAGCTTGTCACTTGCCTGTAGAGCTGGAACATAAAGCGTACTGGGCGATCAAAAATCTAAATTTCAATCTGGACAATGCTGGCTCGTTACGCAAACTTCAATTGAATAAACTAGAGGAAATCCGGAATGATGCATACGATAATTCGAGAATTTACAAAGACAAGATGAAAGCATTTCATGACCAACACATTTTGCGAAAATCATTCACGCCTGGTCAGAAGGTCCTTTTGTACAATTCTCGATTACATCTCTTTCCGGGTAAGCTTCGATCTCGTTGGACCGGCCCTTACATTGTTGTTACTGTTTTTCCTCATGGGGCCGTTGAGATAAGAGATCCCGACAATGGCAAGGAATTTAAAGTCAATGGCCATCGATTGAAACCATTTGTCGAGAAATTTGATTCAGAGGACATGTCCATGCCTTTGACTGATCCTGTTTACCAGGATTGATCTCCTAGTCTGATGGAGGTATAGGTAGGTTTTCTGTTTTCTTAGGTCTAGAGTAGTTGCTTTATTTGTCTGGCTGAAGACGGTAAACTTAGCGCTCCTGGGAGGCAACCCAGCTCTTCATTTCATTAGTTAGTTCAATGTTTGTGGGTAACATTACTGCAAACCCTCACGAGACTACAACTCGTCCACTAGGGGTAACCTAGGGGTTTAAAGGCTTGTTGCATACGCTAAATGCAATCGAGAGCACCTGCGAAAGTGGTATAGGTAGGATTTTATTTTTGTTAGTTTTGTGTTATTTTCTCTCTCGTGCTGACTGGATTCCATGCTGCGATATCTTTGAAAGTCTCTCATGATTCATCATCCAGGTACTATCTTCCCTTCACTTTTTCTTTACTTTTGTTGTTCTATGCGCATTCCATACGCATACCCTTTACATTGAGGACAATGTAGCTTTTAAGTTGCGGGTGGGAGATTAGGTTACCTAATCAGTATTTTCTTGAGCAAAAATTGTGAAAATTTTTAAATTTTCTCTGGACTTTCTGGTGAATTCAAAGTGATTGGACGACCATCTTTGATTTAGAATTACAGGATATGGAATGTTGGTGATTTACTGCTCGTGGATTCAGTTGCTCGTTAGATTTCACAGTTAAGTTTAATTATTAATCCATGATTAGAAGTTGTAAACATTGATTGAGTCATGATTTCACATGTCACATCTCGCTTACATATTAAGATTTCAGTTTGAAACTGAAGGGTTAATTTGGTGATCAGTAAGCATAGAAGGAACCAACTTGAACAATTGCCCGTCAAGATCAATTAAAAGGAAGAGATATCGTCGAGAAAGGTTAGGCAAAGAATCTTCACTATAGGTTTGCTCCCTATAAGTGTGGACTTCATTCCCCTTCTTGGTTTTTAGTAAAAAAAAAAAAAAAAAAAAAAAACTGAAGGAATGAAAAGATGATCTTTGAGGCAAGCTTTGGTTATTATGAATTCTCTTGTTGATTACCAACGATATCCTGAAATAAAGAATTGAATATTAATGTTGAAAGTTGGGATTACACTTTACATCTGTGGAACTCAATGTTTAGGATTATTTCTAATTAAGGGACTAATACTTTGAATGAAGTTTACCGTGTATTTGAGTCTAGGAGAGAGTAAGGCCCAACATTCATGAATTGTTGAATTCTGAATATCTAGATTGTTTTCCAAAATCACTCGAGTTCATAGAAATTCTCCGGTAATTCTCAACTTATTTTTCGCATACTTTGCTCGGGACTAGCAAAATGCTGGTTGGGGGTTGTGTTGAGGGTCAAATATTGCATATCAGACCCATTTATTGCATGGATTTACAAGCATGACACCGTTTAATAGCCTAATTTAATTGAATTTGTGATGCAGGGCGTCTTCATGAGCTTGGACTGGGAAAGGACACTAAAAAGCATGGATTTACCGATCTGATGACACTAAAGCATGGGACGGACTCTAGAAGACCAAGAGCGACGGAATTATACACCAGGGGTCCGCGAAAATCGGGGAATTGAAGCTCAAGTGGCCTGAAAAGTGTCCAAAATGCAAGATCATAGGGTTCCCACCATCTGATCAGTTCGAAACTTCACACGTGGCTTGAGGACCATAAATAAACCGTACACGTAAAATTTCATCCATTGGATCGCTGTGGAAGTGGCCCAACGGACAGTCAGTCCACAATTTACTGATCTGGGGCCCACCTGATCTCTGGATACACCTCATCTTCGGTCTCAACGCCTTAAATCATGTGAAGAACCAGATGGACGGTGCAGATTTCTCGCAAACTTCATACGTGGACCTCATATGAGACGAATGTGCATGGTGTACATGTGCACTAGCTGTGCAGTCTGGACTGTCCAAAGGGCCTGGACGGCCTGGGCAATACATAAGCAAGGTGGGCTCCACCTGTGGACGTCCCACGAGGGGGTGGGCCATGTCCAAGTGGGCCACACAAATGGAAGACAGCATGGATATATCACAAACATCACGGTGGGCCTAAGGCCATGGACGGCCAGCCCCTGCTGGACGCTGGGCCTGTCTGGGCGTCCAGCAGATGGGCTGCTGCCCTGGCAGGTGGTGTCCCTTAGATGGACAGCCTAGATGCTACTCATACATTTGATTTGGGCCTCAGTAGGTGGGCCACAAATGGGGGTAAATAGAGAAAACAAAAACACATACATCAAGGGGATAAAACACATACTTCATGGCTAGCCAGTAAGTTGCTGGATATACATATTAGTAGCCCTGTTTGGTTCTACCTTTGGAATGGGCCCAGGGCCTGCCTAATCATGGGAAATGGGTGGATGATATGCACCCTCAAATGTATAACAAAGTGGGGTCTACATGAGTGGCCCACCAACCCAAAGATCAGGCTGATATTTATGGTTTTCCCTTCATATAGGCTGCTAGATGGTCCCAACTGTTGGACCATCCAAGCCTCTTGGGCCCACTCCACGGGCGTCCCGCTAAGGCTGGACGTTGTGGATACAATCATACATTAAGGTGGGGTCCACACACCAGTGGACCACCCCACTACAGTGAGAGAATCAAGCTTGTATATATGGTTTTGCCCCATCCAGATGGCCAGTAATGTGGGCCAGAAAGTTGGACAGCAACATGCTGCTGCGTGATGTAGCCCATACGTTGTTGGATGGGTGGATGTACATCATATTCATCAAGGTAAGGCCCTCCTGGATGGGTCACACACATCCAGACCCAAGCCACCATCCATGTCATCCATTCATCAGGCCTATATGGCCGTCCAACCCATGCAGGCCCAACGGCCAGCAATATGGGCCTGGACGTCCAACAACATGGGCAGTAGAGACGTCCTTGCTGCTGCACAGTCTAGCTGCCATGGACACATCAGGGAGAAAGAGAGAGAAGGGGAGAGAGAGAGAGAGAGAGAGAGAGAGAAAAGGACGGCCAAAGGAGAGGTTCCGCCACTATAAGCCCCTCAAAATGATCCAATCCATACATGCAAGCCAAGATGGGCCATTGGCCACAGTTAGAGGTCAAAATAGGATCTTCACCATTGATTGGTGGGTCCTACTTGCCTCATGCTAGAAAATAAGAAGATCTATGTAAGAAAATGAGAAATCTAGTCCTAAAATACACCCACCTCTCTTCTTCTTCTCCTTCTTCTACCCTTGGGTTATCAAGCTTCAATGGAGGTCTTTCATTGGTGGAGATGGGTTATGGACGGTTGGATTGAGTATGTTTAAAGGTGAAAGAGGGTTAGAATGGTTGGGCTCTTATGGACGTCCCAAGCTTCCTTGCTAGCAAGAATGAGGAAGATGAGAGGGAGAGAGATGTAAATGAGGGTCATGATGACTATGTAAGATGATGATTGCATGTGTAAGAAGCATGACATGCCTAATAATTATTGCTAGCAAGCATGGGATGTAGTAGGGTGATGTCACCGTAGGCTAGGTAGCCTAGGATGACATCATCCTCATGATGACTTTCTAGGGAATGTACTTTATCAGGAAATCTATGGTCCCGTAATGCACAGTCCATGGCCGAGATAATGCTCGGGCCATATCACCTAATCTAGGCGTCACATTGGCGCATGAGACGCGGCGTTGAAACTACGGCGACAGCGCGGTCGCAATGGCATAGGTTTATAGGATGCGACTTAAGGTCGATCGCAAATGCTATCTACAGGTCGCGGGTCATCGGAATTCGATGGGGAGGATCACAAGATCCTAAGGAACGACGAGATTCCAAGATACAGGCCTTACAGATGATAAATCAATCGGGGCTTCAGCAGGAGACCGTACCAATCAATTGCGACAACGAAAGTGCAATTAATTTAGCTAACACTACCAAAAAATGATTAAAGGCTATGGACTATGTTAGTGTTTGGCTACGGATATAAACCGTAGCTTTACTGCTACGGCTTAAAACCGTAGCTAAAAATCCCCAAACCGTAGCTAAAAGTTACCACCTTCACACGTCCGTCCAACCTGCATGGCCCCTTGAGGGACTCTACGAGGCCCATTAAAATTCGTGTGCTCCATCTAATACGTCTATCCGTTTTGAAAAATAATGTTAGGGCAGGATCCAAAAAATGAAGTAGATCGAACGATCAAGTGGACCACACATTAGGAAAGAGTGGAGATTAATACCTACCATTGAAAGTTGGTGTGGTTCAATTGGACAAAATGTTTGTAGATTTGTTGGGCTCATTTCCTATAAAAAAAAATTACAAAATTAATGAACGGAGTGGATTTGTCAAATGCATCAAGATGGACCCCACAAATAGAATAAAAAATCCGTTTGTCCAGATCCCACCAAACGTGTGAACGCCGAGGGGTGGTTATGGATGGAACAATAGCTACGGCTTAATGGACTTTTAGCTACGGCTTTAGACCGTAGTAGAGCCATAGCAGGTACAAAATGCAGAAAACCGCGCTCGTTTTTCTTTTCCCCCTCTTCCAAAATTTTATTATTTCGCCATCACGTCTGTCCCTTTCTCACTCACTCTCACGTCCGTCCCTTTCTCTCTCACTCTCAATCTCCCACTTCTCTTTTCTCTGTCTCTCTCGATCTCCGGCACCATTGTTCCTGTCCCTCTCTCTCTCTCTCTCTCTCTCTCTCTCTCTCTCTCTCTCGATCTCCCACACCATTGTTCGAAACAGAAAAATCATCATCGGCATTCCTTAGATTGCATCGTCAGAGAGGATTTTGGTATGCGTTCTTCTCTCTCTCTCGATCTCTGGCCCCTTTTCTCTGTCTCTCTTGATCTACGTCACCTTGATTCATTGCAAATCAAGCCTCATCCCAATTTATTGGATGATGAGGCTTGGATGATGATGAGAAATGTTGCAATAAGTCATTGGACTGTAGTAGTCATCCAACCAATGGCATGAGAAAGGAACTGTTCACTCAAACAAGAAGCATTGGTTGACGGGCTGTTGAAGATAGAGCCTAGGGAGTGGTCATGGGATGATTAGAAATCCAATGGTGGGATTTCAAAGTGGGATGGGTTAAAAAATCAAACCTCAATCATAGCAAATGCCATGTAAGGATAGAAAGTTCTTTGTATGATTACTTGTTGCCTATGGAGCCTTTGTTTCTGAATCTTAATTGCACAGATGGGTTTTCCGAATTTTTTGCCTATATACACTCATGGGGTGGCACACCAGATCAATGATTTCAATTACTAGAACTCATATGAAGTGTTTTATATATCATTTCTTTTTATTTCAATTACTAGATCAATGTTTTCAATCACTTAATTTCAATGAATATGAAATTTTTGTGGAGTTGGTTGTTAAAACATGCAGGGGAGTTGGTTGTTAAAATGTCAATGAGATGTGGTTTTGTGGAGTAGTATATTTTCAGTTTGATTGTATTCTCTCTCTATCCGTTGATGAAATATACTTTCAGGGTATATTGTTGTTTGATACTCACAACAGACTACTATTTTGTTTGATGATGCTGGAATATTAGTAAAGGGTATTGATGTCAACACCCAACCTAATTGATTTGCTTACCCTCCATTTTCCATTTTGGGCATTCTAAAGAGTACATTTGTGGTAATATTTCAAGACCCAAAATTGAAAATAGGGTGCAGCTAAATCAATTGGAATAGGCGTTAATAGCGACTCCCTTGGTTAATCCAATAACCTGCAATTGATTGCTTTCTTTCAACTCAAAAGGAATGCCATAAATTTAAAACTGGATTGGTAGTGACCCTGATCCACTTTGGACTGCTTGACTGTAAGCAAATTTTGTGACCTTATGAACAAGTTGGATGGCAATTAACCATCATAGTAGCCCTGTGAATGTTTCAAGGTGGGTGTCATTATCCCTACTACTTCCTGTGGTGTTGTCTACTTGAGCTTTGGAATTGCCTCATTTTCTGTCGTTTCATGTCTAAAATGAGCTCATAAATTAATGGACGGCTCTCCATTCTCATTTTTCTCATGCCTGCATTAAGAGTAATAATAGCACACTAAGAGAATGCCGCCTCTCCATTCTCATTTTTCTCAGCCCTGCAACCCAAAAGAAATTAGCAACTGCAACTCAGCAACATATCAGTTGTTTGGATGTGCCAATCTATGAGAAAAAGAAAACACAAAAGAAGTTCTAAGTACTTCCTGACAGCTACTTCTTGAAATAGTTTACAATAGAAAGCTGAGGTGCATACAGCTAATTAGTTTAAAGGATATTCCACAGTGGGATGTGAGAGTTCTCAAAACTGCAACTAAGCAACTAAGAGAACTAAAATTCACCATAATCCATGGGCTGCAATCTGTGTTAAGCATATCTTCATGTCTTTGATGCCCCACTGAGCTTATACACGTTGGTGTTCATAGACAGAATAAAGATCATAGACTTGTGAAGGAAATGTTAAGGCCCTTTTCGTCAAAGGCCTGAAAATGAGTTCATCCCATTTTAGTTAATAGTAATTATGTATTACAGGTCCTGATCTATAATACATAATCACTGTTAATAAAGAAGAAACAAACTCATTTTTAGGTGTCTACCAAATAGGGCCTACACAACAATTAACAGGAAATGTATCTGAGCTTAGAGTAGGCAATTTGCAACTATTTTTTCTAGAGAAAAAAAAATAGTTACAGGGGTGGATTGGATTATGTTACAGGCAACCTGTAGCTTTGGTATTGTTTGAGAACATAGTATTAGTGTAACACATTATATGCAACTTGCGACTTTGCTTATTGCATGCCGAATTTCAATTAGGATAAGTGATGGCCATGGATCAGTAATCCAGCCCATTCATCCATTGCGTCCCAGTGGACAGATTGTGCCCTGAGAATCCCCTGGATTTGTTGCATCCTTTTAGCAACAAATCTGGGAGTTCTCTCAATCAGAACTGACCAAAATTTATGGACAACTCCCATTGCCTTTGATCTGCTAGAACTAGCATGTGTGGATTGGCAAAAGTGCGAATGCACTTGGTGTAATTAGTAGCGGTGAGGATCTCCCACAATATTGATAAAACTCTATAAAATAGGAAATAACTCAAATTATTATCATAATATAATGTGTACTCTCTTGGGGCTGTGTATTGGGGCTCAATACACAGTCATATGGTTGTGTATATAGCTGAACATGTATATACCCTTACCATTGTGTATATTCTACCATATGAGGAATTTCCTACATATATACCATCAACATGATTGTTTTATTTGTACACAGAGATATACATGCTCTAGGGAGTAACATGAAGAAAATGTAGAAGCGTGAAAAGGAGGAATCTGCACAGAAGGCTTTTGCTGAACAAGAACTCATCATGGAAAGGGTGGTCCAAGAGTCAAAGAAACTTCAGTAGGAGGCAGAGGAGAATGCGATGGTAATGATAAAGGTGACAGCTACAAGCAACAAAGACTAATATAATTCATAGCATTGTCTGATCATCTTGATGCTCTGTTGCAGCTACGAGAGTTCTTAATGGACCGTGGTCATGTTGTCGATGTATTGCAGTAAGTCTCCATTCTCTCGTTTCTTGAATTATAGAGCTAGAGGTTTCAGCTACTTTTGGACTGAAATCCCCAAGAAAAAAATTCATGTGGGACAGTCCAGTCCAGTCCAATGTTGCCAATATTGTAAAGAGTGGGTGGCATTTGAAACAATAAACGCTTTTCTTATGTGGTATATCATCGGATTAGCTATCTGTTGATAAATTTTTCTTGGGTATTTTAGTCCAAATGCAGCCTAATCTAACTTTGATTTATTTGAAAACATGGCTGGTCATTCATTCATTTCCTAACAATGAAATTCTGTCATTACTGGACAAAAAACAAGCGTCTTCTGGTCATAGATGAACTGTTATTAGCATTCCTTTCTTGTCATTGTCATGGTCCAAACTCTTAGTTGACCCCAGTAGTAGCAGATAAATGGATCTAACTCTGCCACATTGTGATATTGGATTGAAATCTTTCTGCTTTAGCTTATCGATCAGAAGAGAAGGATACACTGTGAAGGCTCATTGATGTTGTCATCATAGTAGTAGCCTTGTCCCAGCCATTTAGGGTCAGCTTTCACATGGAATGCATGAATCTTGATGTTTTCCTCGGATGAGAACAGTTGAAAACAAAACTCGATTTCTCAAACCTGATGAAGTTTGAAGGATAAATCTTAACTATTTAAAAAATACATCAATTCTTTTTACTTGACCCAATTTCTGATGAATTTACAAGGATAGACTTTGAGAATTGTTGGGTCCTTAGTGAGAAACTAGAGATGATGTTTGGCCGAACAAAAAGGTGTTTTTGGTTTTGCTAGCAATGGTGCTATTGGCCTCCACATTTCTGTGACCCTAACCATTCATCTGGTGGCGCCATCATGAATTTGTTCCCAAAGTTCACCTCTGGAAAATCTTGCACATGTAGTTTGACTTTTCCAATTGAATGTGGACATGCCATTTTAAGGAAATCAAATTGCATACTGAGTTACTCAATACCATCTTATCGTACTGAGTTACTCAGAAACTCAGTTGGGCCCACCTTGAATGTATGTGGTCTATCCACTCTGTCCATCCGTTTTTCCATATAATTTAAGGGGTTGAGCCCAAAATTGAAGCATATCCAAAGATCAAGTGGATCATACCACAGGAAATAGTGGAGATAATGATTTCCACCGTTGAAACCTTGCTAGGCCCCACAGTGATGTTTATTTGTCATCCAACCTGTTCATAAGATCATACAGACATGGATGAATGGAAAACAAAAATATAAGCTTGTGTAGGGTCCACCATGGCGTTTATATGCCACCCAAACCATTCTTCTGATGTTCCTTGTCAGGATGAAAGAACTACCCAAAAAGTGCAGTATTAGAAAAACTAGGTAGGCCACACCATAGGAAACAAAAGAATATTGATGACTTGGAAAGAAGAGAAGGAACACTGTGGGGCTCCACAATGAGTTCCTAGGTATTAAACTTTCAAATCCCAAAAGCAGCATATGCATGAAGTTAACAATTATCATTAGTATGGTTTCTAGGCAGCTTTGTCAAAGAAATGTACTTATCAAAGATCAATTTGAAAAAAGAAAAGAAAAAGAGTACTTCAACTATTCTAATAGGTCGACATTACTTAATTGAGAAAGAAACAATATTTGTGCTGATTATTTTGTCCAAAGGCAAGAAAACAACAATACAACAAGATTGCAGGTTTTTTCTTTTTTTTTTTCTCCTTTTACATTTCAGCATGACCAACAAGCTACTGTTAATATGTGGATAAAATTGAGCAGAGAACATAGAAACAAGATGCTCTTTAATTTAAAGGACAAAAAAAAAAAAAAAAGAAAAATCATAACATAGAACATAATCCTATAATTATAGACTTCTTTTTTTTTCTACAAAGGAATGGCAACATGGAATCCTTACTAGACATAGACTTTGAAATGTGTAGCATTGAGGAAATTAATTGTGGGAAATTTCTAGAATTAAATTTTAAAACATATCTTTCTTCATGAACTGGAAGTAGGTATTTGGAATTATAGTTTTCTTCTTTTTTTTTCCGACAGAGATTTGAATTTTAGATGTGTTGCTCTTTCCATGTGAATCTGATTTTCTTTTAACATCTTTTTTACTGTAGATGGGGTGTTAAGAAGCCTCAAATCATGAAAAATTTTGTCACGATCTTGTCGAATGCAGGTCTTGTGATGGCCATGTTCAATCTTGGTACGATCATTGATATGCTATCTGGTCCTTGAGTTGCAGCAGAAGGATTTCACACCATTCCCTAAAACCAAAGGCGTTGATACCAACGAGGCAATGGAAACAGAAGAAAATGAAGAGACACTGGAGGTGGGAAGAGTTGCAAGAGCAAGTAATTATGAGTATCTACTATTGATGCCAATTGAAACCTTGACGTTAGAAAAGGTTCAAGAGCTGTTGGCTGAAAAGGGAAAGCAAGATATGGAGGTGGAGGAATTGAAGAAGGAAAATCTGAAGTCTCTGTGGATGAAAGATCTTGATGCTTTCATTACGGCACTTGATGTGCGTCTCGTCTCATCCCAATTTTGAGGACTTGACTTTCCTTTTTTTTTTGGGGTCTTTCTTGTCTGATTTTCAATCGATGCAGGAGCATGAGAAGGAAGAAGCCCAAGTGAAGGAGGTGACAGGACAGATGGAGGGTAGGGCAGGCAAGCCTCTCACTAAGGCTTCTAGACAAGTTGGAAAGAACCCAAGAAAGAGCAACACCAAGAGGACAGATGGAGGGTAGGGCAGGCAAGCCTCTTGCTAAGGCTTCTAGACAAGTTGGAAAGAACCCAAGAAAGAGCAACACCAAGAAAGCCAATGAAGTAGATACTATTGTTGAATCTGTAGCATCAGTTAGTACTACAGCTAAAACTGGTAGGCATCATTCTTTTCTGATGAATAAAAAATCATCTTTGTCAGTAAGCCAATGTTTAGACACACACGCCAATCGGCAGCACAAAAATTGAAACCCGAAATGGGTGGATTGTTAGTTACCATTTTTTTCCCATCCTGAAGATTTCATTCATCTCAATGCATGTTATCTTTTTTTCTCCGTAGGACATGTTTCTGAGGGGGTAAAACCTAAAGGTAGGGGAGCTCCGAAGAAGGCTCCTGTTACAAATGTGTGCTTGCAAATCCTGAAACTTCTTATTTCCCAAGCATCTCCCTGTTTTTGTGGACTTCTCATTGCCTTTTTGGTTTGGATCTTTCAGCAGAAAATGCCGACTGCCGTTGATAGTGAAGAGGAAGATGATGAGGTGCTCGAGCTGAAAGAACGACTGACAACGTATAACATTGATTCTCCTTCAGATCAAACAGGTATATGATCATCCATGTGCGGTAAGCTTTCAGATCAAAGTGAAGCTGAGAATAGGGTGTTAGTTGATTGCAAAATTGATAACCAGTAGATGCACATCCATGGAGTTTTCGCTTGCAATTGTTGAGAAGCTATTTGGCTGCGAGAAGGCATTGGATCTTGCTATTAATGAGAACTTTAAATAGGCATATAACTATTATGTTGGCATTGTATTTTTGTGAATGGAAATGAATTATTGTGTTTGATTGAATGAATGAATGATTGAATGAATGAATGATTTAGCCATAAAGTATTTATCTATATTAGCTTATATGAGTTATCAGGGTGTACTACAATGGTAAGAGCTGCCATTACTAATTAAATTTTTAATTAACAATAAACATTAGCTACGGCTATTAACCGTAGCTATTTGTTGAAAACCGTAGCTCTTGCTAAATTCAGTAGCTCTTGCTAAATTCAACTTTTTGCTATGGTTCTCATTCTACTTTTTGCTATAGATAAAATCCGTAGCTGTATATAATTTTAAACTACGGACAATATTGCTACGGATTTAATCCGTACCTACAGTTCCATTGGCTACGGCTATTAATTGTAGCCTTGTATCTAAAAACCGTAGCTGTTGCTAATTTCAGCCTATTGCTACGGTTCTTGTTGAACTTTTACCTATAGATATAATCCGTAGCTGTAAATACTTTAGCGCTACAAAAGCAACGGCTACGGATTTAATCCGTATCCATTATCTCTATGGCTACGAATTTTATCCATAGCCATAGCTTTTAGACCTATGGCTACGACACCAATGGCTACGATCGTGCTATGGATTTTAACCGTAGCCGTAGACTTTTAGCTATGGTTTTTATCCGTAGCCTTTGCCCTGTTTTTTGGTAGTGTAAGAATTATGTCTATCACTCATGTACTAAACATATTGATGCGCATCATCATTTTATCTTATAGCTGTGCTTAAGGAATGAGATGTGACTCTAAAGAAGATTCATACGAGCGTGAATCCAGCTAACATGCTTACTAAAGTGGTTTTCATAGAGAAAATCAAGTTATATGCAACTTCATTAGGCTAGGCGAAAGTGTAAATGGAAGATGGAGTGTGCACAAGAAGCGATGATGGAGCTATGATAGAAGGTGGAATTAAAGATGGTGATTGATAATTATGAGCTATGATGAATGACGATTGAAGACATGCTATTGATGCATCGAGCAGAGATTGATGCCATCGATAGGTGCTCGATCCCATCAAGAAAATCTGAAAAATCCCACTTTAGTCGTGGTAACATTTTAGAGTTGCTACTCGATGTCATCGAAATAAGTTCGATGATATCGATGGTCATCGATGGCATCGAAGGTCCCATCGAAGATGTGCGCAAAATTGTGTAAGTGCGGAATTGTTTCCTATTCTGGTTATGATAGTATATATATCAGGTGTAATCAGGATTAGGGAAAAAGAGATGGCATTCTAATTCATTCCTAAGGGTTTCAAGGGCATAGATAGGGCTTTTGAAGTGGATTCGATGCTTGTTCAAATCAGTAACACTCTGTTTATTGTTATTTTCTACTTTCACAGTATATACTTGTCGTTTTATGCCGTGGTGTTTTCCCATAAGGGTTTTTCCACTTAAAATTTGGATTGTTCTTATTTAAACTTGGTTATGCAATTGTGAATATGCTTGATTCATCTATGGGTGTTTCCACGATTCCCCAACACCCAGCCCACAGACTCAAGTCCTCACCAGCTGGTTTGGTGAGGAGATATGGCAAGGTTGTACACTCTCTGAGATGGACCTTGCGGGCATGTTTGCTTCATGGGATTAGATATCAAATTCTTCCTCTAGGGCTAGTTAGTCCATGTGATTAAATGGCATGGAATTGTACTAGATGGGATTAACACAATTATTGTCCAATGATTGCATGTTTGGAATACCATGGTTTTTGGCCATCCAATCCTCATGTTTGGAATAAAATTCTTGTTATAAGAAAAATACCATGGTATTTTGGCCATCTAATCCCATTTGGTGGTCTATGGAATTATAATCAATGAATTAAATTCACAATAAATGTCGGTCACTTGTACATGTATATAACTAGAATGTCATGTGTGAAGGGTGTGATGGACAACATGGATAAAATACATGGATCAATGTGGGGCCCATTTACAGTAGATTTCAAAATCCACCAGAAATCTCACATTGGACCAAATGCAATTCCATCCTACCTAATCCCAACCCTTCTCGTCTTCCTCAACCGGGAAGATGGAATTTGTATGTGATCAAACACAATTCCATCCCACCTAATCCCATCTTTGCCCAATTATCGAATGCATTTGATGGACTATGGAATTGTAAACCAAATGGATAGATTCACAATTGATGTCGGTCACCTGTATACATATACAACTCAAATGTCACATGTAAAGGGTGCATATGAATAGATGGCATGAATAGAACACATGCATCAATGTAGGGCCCACCCATGCAGTGGATTTGGAGATCCTCCCAAAATCCTGTAGTATCGACCATTTAGACTTGATGATATGATACTTGGATTAATCCAATCCTCACCGTTAGAGACCAAATGCAATCCCATGCACCTTACCTCACCTAATCCCATGTTCCAAAGAGGCCCAACGTTTTTGAGCTGAATACCTACTCGACCCATAGCTGAAAGTGTACGATCCCACCAATCACTCAGGCCCTCACCTCTGTCTGATGATTATGAAGATGATGACGATAGCCAAAGTCCGTAAGCAAGGCTCTGGGTCCAGAAAGGATTTGGGATTTGGCATGCAAAAGCAGTGGGCCCCATTCCAGCTCAATCCCTAATCAGCTGGTAAAGATAAGACAGGAGTTGCAAGAAAATAAATGTACGTGTCCCCAAGGGTGAGTTCGTAACAGTTGAAGGCAGCTCTAAAGTCATGTGGTCTAAGTGGTTAAAAAAGACTAGATCCCTTGTAGTCTAACTGGATATATATATATATATATATATATATATATATATATAGAGAGAGAGAGAGAGAGAGAGAGAGAGAGAGAGAGAGAGAGAGAGAGAGAGAGAGAGAGAGAGAGAGAGAATTCATGTAGCAGACTTCAATTAATTCCTTTGAATAAAAAATAGATGACTATAATCATAAGCATGTACCTCAAGCTGTTGAAATAATGGGCCACTCAATAAATGGGTAGTGATCGAGGAAGGGTAGTTGTGGATATCTGATGGATGCTCAGAATGAAATATAGTCAATGGCCAAAGGCTAATAAAAAAATGCTCGTCGATCACAGGTCAAGATCGTTTAATCAATCTGATTCTATGGCCATTCCCATCTACAGTGGGTCCCATTACTGGGGCGGTTTGGATTTAGTTAGATATCGTGTCACCGACGCCTGTTATGGTTTGTGCATATGCCTATACGTCTCAGTCTCTACCATCTTATCAAATAACCCATCACTATTGAATAGAGAATCTTAATAGCTGTCCAGATGGAATGGTTCACCTCTCAAGGAATTTACATATAAGGGTGTCTTTCTTGAAAGAGGGCCTTTAATCTGTGTAGCACTGTCTGGTAGAACGTCAATTTCATGGGCAAACGTGAATTTTTTCGTCGACAGTGACTTTTTGTTGTCTTCATGGTCGACTAAACGTGCATCCGTGTGGATTGCGTGAGTGTACAGTTTTATTTCTAATTCTGTACAGAGGTTATATATTATTTTCATTGACAACAGAAGAGCTTGATTTACCCATTCAAAGCAATTTATGTGAAGGCCTTCACGTAGGACCATCCCCCATTGCTGTCCCGAGGCATTAAGGGGGTTTTGTTTTTGGAACAAACAACAGCGTTTTGCTGACACCTCTAATCAATTAACTTTTTTCTCAAAAACTTAATTTGTTTGCAAAAGTAAAACTCTTTGAAAAATTTTAGTCTCACAATTGCTTGGAGAGAAAAAGCTAGAATGATTTATAAATTTTGAGTTCTCTACCATTTTTACTTAGAGATTGTAAAGAGAAGAATGCTAGTTTAAGTGCATGCACCATGTGGCGTGGGATGCTAGTGGTGCACTTTAGTGATACATGGAAAGACGTGATGATCTCTAATAATTTCAAAAATAAATAGATTGATTATTAAAACGAGATTATAACCCTTTGAATAGTGATATCAAGCTTAAGAAGTTTTAGAATCAAACTATAACTCTTAACTCCATAAAAAAATGTGACATTTACCGATGGTCATGATTTCTACTAGACTTTATGGTTTTCAGCCAAAAATAGTGTCTTATTTGGCCTAACTAGATTATTCTCCTAAATTTTCTAAGCCATTTTCATGTTGGGCACGGCCCCTAAAGCTCAATGGATGAAGAGCTATGATCGAATTAAAACTTACTATAAATAGTAAAAACGAAATTAAAATGGGCTTTCGACCATTGATTTGATGAAATCTCCCAAATTCAGCAAAGGCAACCCAGCACAGCGGAGTTGGTTGGCTAAAGTATCTTCTGCTACCCAAAATCATACACTATACATTGAATAACTCATTCCAATTTTCAAGATATGCCTACATTTGTGTTGTGATGGTCCTAATCACTTCTATATCCAATTGGGCTTTCTTTGGTCCATCTTGGCCATAAAAGTGTCCGCGGCCCACTTTACATCATTTGCACTTCGCACGTGCACATCTTGTTGTAAATAAAACTCTCACGTGACCTACCGTCGATCGATGTGAATCATGGTGCCACTGGGCAAAGCCGTTCCTAAATCGGCCATTGCCATATATTGTCCATCATGAGATCCGTCGTTTTAATGATCAATCGATGGAAATTAATTGGTAGAAATCAACCATTGAGAACTTTTGGCCTATAGAATTCAACCATTTCGATGTTTCAACTGATAGAATCTGACCGTTGCATCATTTGGCCATGAAAACGAATCAGAAATGACTATTTTGAATCATTACAGAATCAGAAATGCCTCTTTGCCAAAACACATGGCTTTTCATTATCCATCAAATCCAGTGTAAATCAAGGATTAATCACATTTTTCATTGCTCTTTCAAGAGCGACATAAATCCTCCTATTATTTTCTCAATGCAAACACTCGAAGTGCATTGTTTGCTCATAACACAGTCTATCCAAATTACAAAACTGCGTGCCAGGGTTCTTGTCATAGTTTCTTTGTGATTGCTGCACGTGGAGGGGGGCAAATAATTAATTTTTTAACAAAAAGCGTATCTAATACATGCTTCTTCTTCTTTTTCTTTTTTTTCTTTTTTTTCTTTTTTTTTTTTCTAATACATGCTTTGAACTTGATTTGAATTTTGATATTTCTGTCTTATTTATTTCGACTTCTGCCACATACTTCCCAACATCTATTGCATACTATTGCTGCATTGATCATGTTTGTGGATCGTATGTCTGCTGCAAGCCATCCCTTTGGTGAGCAGTGTTGTTTCAGCAGAACAGTCAGAAAAGGAGAATTTCTTGTCATGTTGCTTACGTTCCTTATAGCTTACGTATCCCTTTGATCTCTATGACTGGCGGGGCCACCCGAATGAATGTATAGAGTTATTTCTTTCAATTCAATAAATTTCAGGCAGTGTGCTTAAAAGAATGCTTTTAAAATTTGCCTTTTCTTTTATGGGAAGTTCCCATGACATCAAGCTATGTGGGCCCTACTGTGATGTGTTGCAAACATCTACACTGTGCATTTGACGGGTACCCTTAAGGTTATGGGATATCCCAAAAATCAACCATATAGGGAATCCATGTGGGCCATACCATCTAAAACCATAGGAAGACATGCCTAAAACATATAAAAACAATTGGTGGGGCCCAGTTGAGTTTTGGATGTGGCTGAAACTTAGTCCAACCCTTCATCCAAGTGGGACACACACAATGAATGGGTTGGATTTGTGAGCCACATCTCAATGGGCTCAATAAATGATTATGAATGTTTTAATAGGAGGGTATCCTTCCCAACAATTCTATGTGGCGTTGCCAACCCAAGTCATGGATGGACTTGATTTGAAAGCCTATGGCCCACCACAGAATGGTGCATCTAGTTGTGTGTGATATATATATATATATATATACACGCGCGCGCGCGTGCACACACACACTTGTGCATGTTTGCACCTTTGCACACGTGTTATGAGCATCTAATCTAAACAGTTCATGTGATGCGGAATCCCATGAAACCCCTAAGGATAAATTTTCTCTGTGATATAAAATTCTAATGGGCCATAGCAAAGATAAATGCAAATCAAGGGAGGAAATTTTTTTCCATTTTTCATGGCTCACCAAAGTTTTGGATCAAAGTAAAAAATTGAGGCGAGGGTTTCATGATGTGCGGCCTCACATGAATCATTCAAATTTCAGAGTCACATCAGGTATGATGAATTCTCGAAAATGTTCACGCGAGTTCCGTGAGCATTGGGAGACACACACACGTGCATGTGTTGAAATTGGATGGACAATGTGATTATAACCTATACATCATGGTGGGGCTTACAAAACTTGACAACATCTCTTACCACTCACGAGATCATGGTGAGGCACACCACACAATCCACTTCCCATGGAGTCAAAGGCAGAGTACTTTCCCCAACATTCTTCTCTCGAATCAAATACAAATATCTTGTCGATGTAACCTGAATGCTTCACCTAATTAATCTTCAATCCAAATACACCCTCAGAGTAAAATAGAAAGTGCTCCAAATTATAGCAGCCAAATCAGTTGGCTATTATCATATTCGGAGTGTAAGCACTGTGGACACAATGCATTATTAAATCATTCATAACATTTAATTATCAAACCTCACGGCCGGCCTGTAGTTTTTGCCCGTGAGGTTCGTTTCTTGAAAATAACTTTGATACTCTGGTAGAGTGAGATGAATGATACACATGCACTTAAAATTACTCAAAAATAGCATAATTTAAAATAAATAAATAAAATTAGAGGTCCCTGTTTGGATGTATCATGAATCAAAACTTAAGCTTATTTAGTAATCTGAATCTAAGATTCATTGGCATTTATGGACGGTTAAATGAAAAAAATCTAATGATACTATTTCAACAAACGTCTAAAAATCGAAAGTAGATGTACGGATTGTGAGCATTATCTGATAGAGGGTTCCACGATTAAGTCGGTGTAATTTGAGTAAATGTTTGCTAGTCGTATAACTTATGAGCGCATGAGTATCAACCATCATACTCTGCCAGAGCATTCAATCACTCCACTTGATAATTAGGGTTTTTCTGTCACTCTCGCTACCTTTCATTGGAGCCATTGACAGTTTCTGATAAGACTTTTAAAATCTTAAAACTTTCAACGTATCAATCCCACTTGAAGTGAAACTTAAAGGTTCCCTCGCAACCATGCACTCGTGCAAGCATTTATTATTATTATTTTATATATATACCGTCCACTTTTGGATTGGTCCGAAATCACATCAAATCATGGCAACAAATTGATCCCACTGGAAAAGATCAATTGTTCTGATGATCTGGTGAGGCATACCTGCAGGTTGAATGTGGACCATTGGTTGGCTTCTCTTGGACCCTCCATTGTTTTGTACACATGTGGCCCACCTAATGAATGGATAGTACACCTGACTTTCAAGAAAAGACCTCCGTGGTGTGTTGACGTCACCAAGTTCTGTGGACCCCACCATGATGTATGTGTTATATCTATACCGTCCATCCATTTTATGAGATCCTTGTAGTGAATGAGCATAAAAATAAGGCAGACCAAAAAGTTCAAGTGGACCACACCACTGAAGAAGTGGGGATTTAAGGTCTACCATTGAAAACCTATTAAGGGCACAGAAGTTTTCGATCAATCTAATTTTTTTTCCTTCATCCAGGTTTGTGTGACCTTATGAACAGATTGAATGACAAATAAATATCATGGTGGACCGTAAGACGGTTCGGTAGGAATCATTATCCCCATTGTCTTTTGTGGTGTGATTCACTTGAGTTTTATATCTGCCTCATTTTTGGGCTCATGATCTAAAATGATCCTGCAAATGGATGGATAGTATGGATATAATACATACATCTTGGTGGGCCATAGAACTTGGTGATGCCAACACACCAACGAGTTCAGTACTGTGTGGCACACCACGCAATCAGCCTCGGAAAAGGCATATACACCTGATAAGAAGCGCTCCCATCGGGGTCCGCTGTGGCACAAATGTCATTGCTGCTTCCGTGCCCAACACGGTCCTTTACCACTAGCTTGAAATCATGGTTCTAAGACTTGCACTTGTACGATTCATCCAAGTTGGCTTGGACCGTCCACTTTTGGAGTGGTCTGAAATCCCATCAAATCATAGCATCAAATCGATTCCACCGTAAAAGATCAATTGTTCTGATGATCTGGTAGGTCATTCCTGCCGATTGAATGTGGACCGTTGGTTAGTTTGTCTTAGACCCTCCAATATTTTGTACACATGGGGTCCGCCTAATGAATGACTTTTGAGAAAAGGCATCCATACGGTGTGGGCCCACCTGATAAGAAGCTCCCATCTGAGTCCGCTGTGGTTGTCACCGCTGCTTCCACACCCAACACGATCCTTTACCATTAGATTAAACTCATGGTTTTAAGGCGAGGATGAGTAAGATCGGTTCGTTCAAATTGACTTGCATTCGGTGCGATCTGATCCAGTTTAATGCCACTAAGCCACACCCGGTCATCCCCAACCTTGGCGAGTTGGGCAATTCAGCCCCGACTTCGGGGACTGATTCAAGGCCTCATGAGTCAGCTTGAGCTAAAGAGTCCATTCAATTCAAATACTCCATATGTTAGTTTGTGGAATTGTAGCACAATCACGTAATATATATACTCCACATGTTGCATTGTGCGTGGGAGAGAGTAATGTTCACATACAATGCTTTCTTTCCAGTCAATATGTGATATGTTGAAGGCTTGCCTGAAAGCTTGTAGGTCTGTTCATAAAAATAAATATATTTGCTTTCCTTAAATAAATAAATAAACAGGTGATATACCAAGGAACCATAAAGACAATCCGAAATGGACAACTGATGACTCATATGGCCATCAGTGGTCCATTTCAGATTGTCTTTATGGCACAGTCTATCTTTCTCAGCATTTCTACGTCAGCAATGGTTTTATTCTATTTTTTTCATTAATGCATTGATTGCCTTGGTCGAGCAGGAATTGAACAGGATTTGAATATTATTTGCGTGGATGACAATCGAGAACAAATCAATCCATTTCAATGACAAAGGATCAGATGAAGAGATGGGTTTAATCATTCAGTGAATTTGGCAGTGATTAGACATTCAAAAGAATATATTTTAGAGGTACTAAAAATGTTTTGATTAACCGCCCATTTGAATACCTTTCATTTTTATATGATCAGTCCATCTGTTGGATTGATTTATTTTTCAAAATTTCCAAATAGTTGTTGTCAATTTAGTGAATTATTTGAGCAGTGTGGGGCTCACTCATGATGTTTACATCATGTAAAATCCTAACCATGCATCTGGTCCACCTCATGCTCACCATACATTCCAAAAAATCATCGTGAACCAAATAAAAGGATGGAAAAACCACAGGAAGCAATGTACAGCCATGCCTAAGAAGGTCGCATGGTGTGGTCCACCTGATTTTTGTAATAGTCTGAGTTTTTTTTTTTCTTTTTTTTTTTTGTGACCATTTGTTCTAGTGTCTGACTACTTGGATTGGATTGCATATATAAAACATAGACCCCACATTCCATCTTTAAATTTTTATGGTAAGCCTCACCCTCCTCCGCATTGTCCCCCTTTATCCCCTTTTGGAGTAGGATCACTCTTGGGAGCTAGGCCTACCGCAAGGGTTCATCTAACGGATGATGGGTTGGATGACACTCACGCATCATAGAGGGACTGGCGCAGCTTGAAGCTGAAGGTTGTTACCAACGTTCGAAACTGCATGTGATGATTCCCCATCATCTATTAGCTATTATCCATTGCCAGTGGAATTTTGAGCTCATGCATTTACATGACTACACCAAAATCTCTATTTAGAAAACCATGGTTAATTAGGGCATCGCAAAAAATTAGGAATGGTTGAAAACCGTCGCAAATTTTCAATTCCGAAGCTATTCTTAGAATCGGCACATTTCTAAATCCTTACTAATTTTAGAGAACAGTATTTTTTTTTTCTTATTTAAAATTTTATTTTTTTACCATTTGGAACATGTATTTTTTTTTTCCCTTAATATTTGAAATTGAAAGAATGTTGCGGTACAATTAAAAATCAGAAATGACTATAGAAATGTAAGATACAAAAATCAAATCTTTGTTAACTAAAAATATCCCAAATATCAAAAATCATATAAGGTAAATCTATCAAAATATAAGCTAGTTCACAATTTTCTTAGTTAAGATAACGATTCCATCCAAACTAAAGTGTAAAGCAAAGTGAAATCAAGAAATAAATTCTATACAGTTTGGATTAAACCACCAAAATGATTAATGTAGTAGAGTTCTAAATCTTGAATGGGCCTGAGTTTTGGAACATAAGAAGAAAAAGTGGTGGCAAATGTGATAGACAAATTGGATATCATGCACACAACATGATGAGCTTCAAACCCATATTATCAACAAACAACACTTCATGAAAAATGATTGAGAAATACAACTCCCTCAATAACTCCTAATAATACCAAGATAGTTTTTATATAATTTACTAAGAAACATCGCAGCTGCTGCAAAACTAGAGTGGGCCACCATGATTAGGCCTCAAGAGGATTAACCCACCTATACAATTAAGAAAAAAAAACTCAACATTAATGATGCAGGGATGAACGTGATGAGGTCAATCACCGTCTTCCTCAGGGATCTACTCCAAATCTACGGAGCTTCTCTGGACTCTTCACAGAGATTTCTTGAATCCACAAGAAAAGAAAGCAAGAAAGTAGAAATAAATTCTAATAAATTCGTAACTCGATTAATTGATGAATAAACGAGTTCACAACCCTTTAAATAGGGATATCAAGCAAAGGGAGAGAAGTTAGAAGCAAACTATAACTAAAACTCCTAGAAATCACAACTTACTATAAATAGTAAACTTACTATTTATAGATAGTCGTGATGTCTACTAGTACACAACGACCAAAAATAGAAAGTGTCCAATTTGGCTTTGCCAAGTTGTTCTCCTAATTATTCTAAGATCTTTTCATATTGGGCGCAACTCCTAAAGCCCAATGGATGAAGAGTCATAATCAAACTAAAACTTACTATTTATAGTAAAAATGGAATTAAAACATGGAAACGACCGTCGATCCGGGGGTATTTCAAAAATTCAGCTTGTGCAACCCGGCGTGGCGGGGTTAGGTGGCTAAAGTAGCTCATTCTACTCAAAAATCATATATTTTACACCCGATAACTCATTTCGGATTGCGAGATACACCCGATCTAAGGTCTGATAGTCTAAATCACTTCTGTCGTCGACCAGGCCTTTTCTAATCATCTTAGCCATGAAACTATCTATGACCCGCTCTACATCAATTAGTTTACATTCAATGAAAACTAAGCTAATAGTGAAGTGGTACCCATCAAACCCATTATCTCTATTCGATGGGCCACATATGTGTGAGATCACAAAATCATACAATAATTTTTCAATGCCAACTTGAGGATAAGGTTGTTGCTCCTGGGCCATTCTCAAGTTTGGACTACTTATCGTAATCATTCAAGTGTGATCATATCAATTCCAAACCTGCACCAATGTGTCTAACTTTTATATGAGAGATTATTTCCCTATATGATATGTTTATAGGTCCAAAGCGATCAATCTGAAATGGATTTCTTTTTTTAATCAGTCTCCTGATTGGTAAGCTAGATGTGTACTTTAGTATCTTGCTTGCATTTCTAAAGAATTTCAACAATTGTTTATCCTTCCTAGTATCATGTTAACTCTAAGCTGACATTATAGATAGGAACTTCAAAACATGCATCTAGATATGAGTTTTATTCTGACGCCTATTAGAATGATTGGTTTTCCTATCACATAAAATGTAATAAACTTGGTGCTTACCTTCTCTTTAAAAATAAATAAGTACCAGTTCTACTCGACTTACTGCAAAACTACATTCTGAGTTCAAGTTTTGGCAATCCTCCTTTAAAAAAAAAAAAAAAAGGGTAGTACCAGTTCCACTCAACTTATTGCAAAACTACATTCTGAGTTCAAGTTTTGGCAATACTCTAGAATTTCAGTCTTTCATTTCAATCCTGCATCTCCTGTGAAGCAATTTTTTTTTTTGGAAAACGCTTTCTATATCATTGACAAAGTAGCACCTGTACATTCGGGCCACCCTACACATAAAAAGGGGGCCTATCGTAAAACAAGCAAAAACTGCACAAAAAAAGCATAGACCATCATATCATCTTAATCAAACCTAAGCCAACCTTATTAAGAAAAATAGAACCTCTGACCTGGCGAGGAAGCTCAGATTGGTTATCGAAGCAAGAAGAAGACTAGGCTTCGCTACCTTACCGGGCCATTAAATCTGCCGGAGAGTTCCCTTCTCTCAGGATATGTGCAAACGTAATTTGACCCCACATCTTCATCTGGGTTATCCTGAAAATCCAAGGTTTCCACTTCCATCCCAGCTTAGTCACTCTGTTCAGCATATTTATCACTTGCCTAGAGTCCGATTCGATTATGATTCGCGACAAGCCCCTTCGGAGACCACAGAATAAACCATCGTGAACCGCACGTAGCTCTGCAGCTGTGTTAGTACCTATCCCATAGTCAAAAAAGGCGAAAATGAATTCACTATTATCCCCTCGACAAATCCCCCCCCCGGATCTACCTAGATTTCCTCGGGCTGAGCCATCAACGTTTATTTTAAACCAACCAGGTGGGGGCCTCTCCCACTTGACCAACAATGCACAACCACCAGAATTTTTGAAAGAGTTAAAAACAGCAATTTGTGGCCAGGACTGTCGTCCCCTATCAACGTCACCAACACCCTCAGCTGAGCCATTAACCTGAATAATCCACCACCTGATTTTGGCAATGACAGTTGCCAAGGACACCACCGCCGTATCGAAAATTACGGCATTTCTAGCTTTCCAAATCTCCCAAATTATAAAGCAAGGAGCAAGCATATGACCTAACGTTTTCATTTTCTTTGCCGTGACCACCGCCCACCACTGATTTAACCAAGCCTCGATCGAAGTAGCATTCATGACTGTAATCTGAAACCATCTTCCAAAAGTGAGCCACACTCGCTGTGCTAAATTGCTCGAAACTAACAAATGGATAACCGTTTCGTGTATAAACAATAGGGGGTCCTGGGCATCTTGAAGAGCACAATAAACGCATCTAGATGCAAGCTGTACACTACGAGACTGAACCGCGCAATCAACCAGGACCTCATTTTGTAAGACTTTCCAGGCAAGAAGCGAGATTTTGGGCGGAAGTTTTACATGACATACCCATCCTGACCCGCTACGACCTGTACTCGGAACCCTACTCATAGCCTAGGCTAATTTAACAGAGAACTCCCCAACTGGAGTGAACAACCAAATTGGCGAATCCGTGTCCCCTGCAATACAGTACCCGACTTGAAATATATGATCGATTACCCATTGAGGGACGAAGAGCCACATGGAAGAAGGGGGAAGAGGACCAGCTGCTCTAAGCACATGGCACACCTGGAGGTCGAGTAGGCATTCCAACACCACAGAAACAGCGAGCTGCGAAAGAAGCCCAAAACCCGTCCAATTCTCCTTCCAAAAGTTACACTTTCCAACTTCAATATGCCAAAGTACCCAGAATTCCACCATAGGAAAGAGCTCCATGATTCGCTTCCACAGCGGAGAGGAGGTGCGCCTTGGTCTATTCGATGTATGAGGAGATAAATATTGTTGATATTTGGCTGCCATGAAAGACTTCCAAACATTTTCTTCCTTCCCAAACTTGATTGTCCATGCCATTTTAAGCCTAAAAGCCTTCATGATGTCAGCAAGCCTTCTGAAACCTATGCCACCCTCTTCCTTAGGCGTAGCTAGCACTTTCCAGTTCTTCCAGTGGCATTTTTGTTTCCCATCTGTCCATCCCCAGAAAAATTTTGCCATCTGCTTCTCAATTCCATTCATAACCTTGGTAGGGATGTGGGCCACCGCCATAATATGGACCGGAATACTTGTGAGGACATTCTTCACTAAAACCAGTCTCCTAGCCTGAGATAGGGTCCGAGCCTTCCACCCATTAATTCACCCCATAATTCTGTCCACTAGAGGATTAAAATCACTTGCTTTGAGTCTTCCTTGCATTATAGGGACACCGAGATATGTAAGCGAAGGCGAAGAGCTTGCAAAGCCAAGGAGTGCCTCGATCGATCTGATTCTCCTACTTGGAAGCTTCTTTGAGTAGAAAAGGGAACACTTGCGCAAATTAATACACTGGCCCGATGTAGCTTGAAAAGCATCCAAGAATTTCTTAATCACTTGGAGTGATCTTTTACCCCCATTTGTGAATATTAAAGTATCATCAGCATATAGCAAATGCGAAACCATTGGGCACCCTCTACGAAGCGCAAAAGGCCAATAAATTTGATGGTCAATCATGTATTTGAGACCCCTACTTATAACCTCAACTGACAGAATGAACAAACTAGGCGAGATCGGATCGCCCTACCTCAAACCCCTTGAGGATTTAAAAAAACCTGCCAACTCGCCATTTATGAACACCGAAAACCAACTGTTTGCCCAACACTTTTCAACCATCTTAATCCAAGACCTGCTAAAACCAAACCTCGCTAATACCTGAAGCAGAAACTCCCAACTTACTCTATCATAAGCCTTATCCAAATCTAATTTCAATACAATATTCCCACCACTGACAGGCTTGTTCAAATCTCTGAATAGCTCCTGGGCTAAGGCAATGTTTTCTGTTATAGATCGGCCTTGAACAAAAGCCCCTTGCTCAGGCGAGATCAAACTCAGAAGAATCTTATTAGGTCTGGCCACAACAATCTTGGCGAAAATCTTGTACAAAACGTTACATAAACTGATTGGCCGATAATCAGAAAAACGTTCAGGCGAAGCAACTTTCGGAATTAAACAAATAAACGAGGACGTAACTGACCTTGGGATATTTCCTCCAAGGAAAAAAAAAGATATCGTTTTGTGAATGTCTTGAGCAATCACAGGCCAATAAGAAACAAAAAAAACTAGTCGAGAACCCATCAGGGCCAACCACACTGTCGATTGGCATGGATAAGACCGCCATGTGGACCTCCAACAAAGAGGGAGGAACCATTAAACTCTCATTCTTGGCCTGAGTGACGAGAGGAGGGATGCAGTTAAGCAAGTTCTGATCGATCTGCCTAGCAGCTGCGCTGAAAATCTGTTGGAAATGAGTTGCCGCCACGATACCCCCTGACTCAAGTACCACCTAGCGAATGAGAGTTCTTCTTTGTCTCTCCATTGGCGTAGCGTGAAAAAACTTCGTGTCTTTATCTCCCTCCGACAGCCAATCCACTCTCGATTTTTATTTCCAAAATATGTCCTAAATTAATTCCAGGGAAGCTAACCTGTCAGAATTTGTGTTAATTTGCTACTGAATACTGATGGACTGATCAGTTGTACCTGAAACATCCATCAATTTGTCCTCCAAGTCGGCAATAGCACTTTCCACCATCTTTATCTGATCGAAGATGTTGCCAAACACTTCCTTGCTCCAAAGTTTTAAATATTGTTTCACCTGCTTGAGCTTAGCTAGCACATTATGCATAGGATGAGCTGATTCCACCTTATTCCAGGCTGACTTAACGACACTCAAAAAGGACTCATGTTGAGTCCACATTCATTGAAACCAGAATGGTCTTGGTCCCCCATTCAGCTGCAGGGGAAAGTTGAGGAGAAGAGGGGCATGATCCGATTGAATACGAGGCAAATGAGAGACTTGGAATTATAAGAAAAGCATTGACAGTTCACATTAATTAACACTCGATCTAGTCTTGCCCATACACGAGAGGTCCCGCCCTGATTGTTGCTCTAAGTAAACCTACTTCCAGAAAAACCTGCGTCTTGTAGGCCCACGAAATGAATAGCATCTACAAATTTAGTAGAGGAAGCTCTATCTGCAGCCTGCCTACTCCGTCTTTTAGCTTCATCTACGATTGCATTGAAATTGCCGCATACCGCCCAAGGACCATGTATCGAACAGGAGAGGAAAGCCAGATCCGACCATAGCGTTCTCCTCAAAATCCTAGCACACCTTGCATATACGAAAGTGATATGAAGAGGGGAAGAACAATTCTGCATTGAAGCTACAATCGATAAATATTGATCAGATTTAAAAACAACCGAGCAAGAAAGAAGAGACTTGAAGAATACCCAAATCTTTCCACTCTCTGGACCATTCGACAAGGAAGAGTGAAAACATAACGCTAGAGTGGTTCGTATTCACTTCTCATCTCCCAGCATTGGCTCCATCAATGCCACAATGCAGGGATCATGATGTCTGATTATCCGCTTTGCCGTCCGTAACGCCTGTTGGTTACCAATCCCACGAACATTCCATACAATAATCTTATCCATACGTCACACATCCGGTACTTACGGCCTTAATCAACAAAGTCTAGACCCCCAGTTCCTTTCTCATATAGTATTCGGTGCCTCCTTATATTTTTTGTTGTTTCTACCTTATCTTTTTGTTGCAGTCCCTCCTGTCTCTTATACTCATTCAATGCTAGCTTCCAGAACTCATCCTCAAAGTCCTCACTCATTTCTTTCCTTTACTCCTAATCCTGAAACACACCGTGATGTGCCGCCGGGCTAATAAACTCCATGTCCAGATTTCCATTAGGCTGGAAGAATGTTCTGGTTTCTGACATAAAATAAGGAGATAAATCAATCTCCAATTCAGCCCTCTCCCTACCTGTCGATCTATGAGCATTGACTAGTACCACATCCATATCCATAAGGCATCTATTCTCTGCTCTGTTCATCCCAAAATTACTATCCCCTGCTGTAATCTTCCCCTTTTCTGCTCTGTTACTCGCCAAATCAGGTGTCACCAGCGGTTGGTGGTTCTCCTTTCCTCCGTTTTCCAGAAGCTCTATCAGGGGCATCTTGTACTGCAGTCCTAATGCTGCAAGCACCTGAGAGTTACCCACAGAGATGTCGATCTAACTATCCACCCCTGCTGAGAAGCCTCACCTATGGGCATAGGTGGGTCCCTGTCGCTAATGCTAGCCGTTGAGTCTCTATGGGGGTGGGGGTGGGAATATGATTTCAATCCACCCACCAATTCCACCTCACCCTAATTTGCAGCCTCCTTGCATGGGTTTGTTGGAGGTTGAACTTGCTACATCCATTCCATATTCATAAGCTCCTAACATGGACTCGACCCAGATCCATGTAGCTGCATAATGTCCTGGTCCATTCTCGTCCTGCTGTAGCTCAACGCTAGTTGTAGTGGCGGCAGCCCGCTCAACAATTCTACTTCACCCAGGCTGATAAGCTCATCTAAATAAATCTCTAGTCTCCTAGATTGCAAAAGACGATGACAATCTTCCTGAGGCATCATTGATTGGCAATTCACATTTGTGTTGATCAGCCTATCGTTTGCCAAGATAGGATCTGGCAGACTAATCAACAGCAGATCCTGAGGTATATCGGTCGTTTGAGCAAACTCAACTGGCGGGTTTTGATGTTCTCTGTGGCCCCCCTCTAGCACTCTTTCCTTTTAAGTTGCATTGCCCCTATCCCCCATATTGGCATTTCCGCAAACAATTACCTAATGACCCAAACTTCCACCTTGATTTTCTGATACCCTGACTAGAACATTTCCACAAACATCTGACAGGTTGCCTGAAGGGCCATGAAATCTCCTGATGACCCATTCCTTCATGCTCTCCTTAGACAATTGTGAAATAGCTGGAGAGCATCCGTACAAGAACAGTCAGTTAGAATGGGGTAGCTCTTCCCCAACACCATCAATTTCAAAACAGTACTGAAGCTTACGCCCGGCCCGAGAATCACCTTTACTCGAGCAAATGCCTAGAAATAGCCGAATCTAGAGTTGGAGTCTATCCGAGTGATTTTCCCAAAATAACTTGCTAGATCTAGAATGACCGACTCGATCTAGGCCTAAGCGAGGATCCCGAATAATCTAATCCAGACTCCATCCCCACCCAACACCTCTTTCGGAGTCCACATCTCAACCGATTGAAGCCCCATTTTCATATGCAGGTCAGCATTGCATCTAAAAACCTCCATATCCCCTTTCGATTTGAATATTAGGAGAAATTTTAAGGTAGAAATTTGGACAATCTCCACTGCCGCTGAACTCAAGGTCGAGGCCCGCATTGCCTCTGATAACCTTACAATCCGGACACCTCTATCGACCGCAATGCCCACCGTGGCTAAAGACAGCAAACGCATCCGATTCTCCACAGCCTTAGGATCTGCCATAGTAGTTTCCATAGTATGCCCTTCCTTCGAACCATCTCTACCCTGCCTTGACCCTGCTACCACCTCCACATGTCCGGGACCCAGGGCAACCTTATTCGCCAGATTATTCATGAGAGGAGATGACTGCACATCCTCCTTGATCTGTGACTGCCGTTTTGCCAGGCAATGTGAACCCGACCATCTATCCTTCTTTCATTCAGACATTGTATGGCGTTTAATGTGTCCTGTTCATAGCAGAATCGAATGAAAGCAAAACCGCGGGATCGATTCAAGTTTCAATTCCATGGAATGAAAACATCTAATATCTTTCCATACCGTCTGAAAATTCGATGCAAACCTTCCACAGAGGTGTCGAAATTTAGATTCGCAGCAAACAGAGAGAACTTTGACGGGGAGATCCTAGATCAACGGGGGAGAACCCTCTCCCAGGGAGAAGCCCTCTCTCGCTCCCGTTCTTCCATCCCCTTAGCAAACAGAGAGACCTATTTTTATTTTTATTTTTTGTGATGGACTGTAATCTACTACAACAACCGTTGAATGCAGCGGATGATATACCCAAGATCTATGTCTGTGAAGCAATTAGTTCTGCTTGCAAACTTGTTCACTTACTAGGGGCGAAAATGCATCTCCTGTGAAATCTTTAAGAACATAAGAACACCACCAACACTACTTTGAAATCTATAAACTACATAATACTAAAATTTGCTCACTTAACGTTGTGAAGAAAGAAGCAGAAAAACAGATGGGATATTGATAGGACAGTGCTGTTAGAGGACCATGAGTTGTAAGAGATAAGCCTTTCCAATCGCATTTCCTTCCATCTTATCCTAAGTAGTGCAGAGAAGAAGAAAACCACTAAGAGACTTTCCCAGGCAAAAAACATCAAACCCTCATAAAGTTCTAAACATGGTGTCCTTGGAATACATTAACAGGTGCAACATGCTTCTAAAAAGTATATTGATGACCCCATCCAACATTGCAATCTAACAAATATGAATACAAAATCCAATTGAGCACTTAAATAACTAAGTCGACCCATTAATAGCCATATTTAAAATAAAATGGTTGAAGATGGAAGTTAAGTTCTACATGGTAGAACTTCCACATACTGTTCTTAACTTGGTAGGAACAAAGTTCAGAAATGGCTGATGCACAGCTGGTTTTTCTGCAAAAATCTGGAATGAAATTTCACCATCACAAAACAAGAACACTTGAAGAAAAAATTTTCATGGCAGAGAACATCCTAAAACCAAGGAAGAAAGCAAGCTAGTGACTGTAGCTGGTTAGGAGTACAACAAGAAAATGCACCAGAAACCTTTGGTAATATAAGAGGCATTTGCACCAAAAAAAAAAAGTGTGTTCAAATAGAAGAACAAGAAAATGCACCAGAAGCCTTTGGCAATATAAAAGGCATTTGCATACAAAAAAAAAAAAAAACAGTGTGTTCAAATAGAAGAACAAGGATGTCAAGATACATCCGTATCTGCAACACCAAGCAACTTCCATATCAGTTTTCCATTTCTGAATTTATATATATGTAAGAGTAAATATATAATCCTCTCCTTGTGGACATGCACAAAAAAGCAGCGCTGTGCATGCAACTAGGTGGGTGCATGTTAACATGACACTTCTGAGGTTGTAGACTTGGTAATTAGTGCAATCACAAATTATACAACATTCATTTGATCTAATGAACCACGTCCCGTGTGTTAGAGCAGAAGAACAGATAACAGGTTCTCTGGCTCTTCAATGTCAACCGCTTCTGATGAATAATGTTATTACTAGATGCAGTCCAATGCAATCGACCACCAAAGCCAAAAACGGTTATTTTTGGGCAATTTCATTAGAGAGGGACTAGTTGTTAGGATGTTAAGCCTTCTAGAAGAGAATTAGGTAAACCCGTGGATTCAACCCTGAAAACACAAATGGTTCCAATCCCATTCCATCAAACAAATGCATCAGCCTCTCTCTCTCTCTCTCTCTCTCTCTCTCTCTCTCTCTCTCTCTCTCTGCGCTGATTTTTCGGCCATACACACAATAGGCCCACCTAACTTACACCCCATATTTTGCAAAATGTGGCAGAGAAATCATACTCTTCAGAGAAATAGGCCCACCTAACTTACAGCCCATATTTTGCAAAATGTGGCAGAGAAATAGGCCCACCTAACTTACAGCCCATGAGTGACTTTCAAAGAAATTTCTCTAATTTATTGCTCTCTACAACATCCTAATCAGAATTAGGATTGATAATAGAAAATATGCAATACATGCTATCCATGCCTTCACAATTGGAACCCTTGTTGTAAGGGAAATATATTTTAAAAATTCAACATCATATGCTCAACACCAGTTCCCTTCGAGTAATCATCTTCACAATTTATTTGAATCTTTTTTAAAGAAAGCATTTGTTTGATTCTTGAAAAAACATTCGAGGTTTATTAAAAAAAAAAATGAATTTCAAGTATCATGATGGGAATATATCAAGCTGAATTTAAACAAACTAAGCTTACTTCAGGTGGCTCATTGACTGAGCAGTTATCCCTGAAATTCGATATTGTCTAGATGAGTTTTCATGTGGGAGGCATAGACCTTTACTCCCCTCAAGGCCTTTCTTTATCTGGCAAAAACCAAAGCACGTGTCAATGACACTAATGAGAACAAATTTCAAACAAAAGATGATGCTAACCAAAATGAAATTTCATTTACTAATGAGAACAAGTTTCAAACAAAAGATGATGCTAACTAACCACAGTTGTATGCACTATCTAATCAGTACTTATCTTATATTGCCTCTAATGTCAAAAGGATAAATGGTCTGCCTTCAAGAGGAAGGATGAAGAGTAATATTCTACCCTTGGGTTCACATCATCTAGAAGTCTCCTGCATTCAAAAAAGAAGAAGAAGAAGAAGAAGAAGAAGAAGAAAAAAAGCACAAGCAACAACAAAACTTCAACACTAACTGCACTAAAACAAGAAGAAAAATGGCGTCACGTGCAATATTACAGACCTCACACAATGAGGATCAAACATAAGAAAGAACTACATTTTTTGCCATCTATGGCTTAACCAACTCCATGTAGTACAACACAATCAACTCCAATAGAAAATGCACATATAAGTTGCAGAAGCTATTTTAGTGCAAGCCCATTTTAAAACAAAAAGTGCAAACCCATTCATTTCATCCATAAACAGAGACGGTATTTTGAGGAACATTTTCTGTTACTGCATCATTACATTAATGTGAACTGCTTTCAAGCCAGCTTCGTATACTCAAGCATTGTCCACAACCCCACCTATGATATTTACTATTCTGCATCCATATAATGCAAACCGATGTCCACCCAGCCTCACATACTCGAGCATTGGCTGAAAATGATTGAAAAGACTTTGATTGAAAATGATTTCCATGGAAGCATACCGTCGAGTTTTGGAAATTGGGGATTTATGGAATCACTGATCATTTCTCAAAATATATGGTTGAAAACGTTGAGATGTGGAGCCGCATCTGGGGGCCGCACGACCGGTCGCTGGCCCTGCTCGACCGGTCGTGGACTGGCACAACTCAAAGTCCAGCGAGCATAAGTCTTTTGGCTTCGAAGTGCTCGACCAGTCGTGGCCCATGCTTGACCGGTCGTGGGGTCCGCTCGACCGGTCGTGCAGTCTGCTCGACTGGTCATAGTTACGAATGCGGACTGTGGATTTCTATGTCGCCTTTCGCAAGGGTACGAAAGGGAAGTTGACAAAACTATAAATTGGGGTCCCTAGGGCTATTCTAAGGTTTAGGATGAATACTGAAAAATATTTCTAAGGTGTGGGCAAGGGATTTTCTCTGTACTTCCCAGGGCAAGGGATTTTCTCTGTACTTCCCAGGGAGAGGTTAGTATATTGCATTGTAATCTTCGTTCTTCATAGTGGAAGTTTACATCCGTGGTTTTTTCTCTAGATTAGGGTTTTTCCACGTATATCTTATCTTGTGGTTTGTTTTGGATTGCTTCGATTTGTTTCTAGTTTATATTTCTTCTTGTTTATCGTTTGTGGGTGAGGCCTGAGATTGAATCTATGCTGACTGCGTTGTTGGCATGCTGCGCAACATTGGTATCAGAGCTATTTGTTTAGTTCTATTGGGAGTGATGACAGAAGAAAGGAAAACTAGAATTGAGAAGTTTGATGGTTCAAACTTTGCCTTTTGGAAGATGCAGATTGAAGATTATCTATATCAGAATGACCTCTATATTCCTCTAGGAGGAAAAGAAAAGAAATCAGAAAGGATGACAGATGATAAATGGTTTTTACTAGATAGGAAGGCTTCAGGAACGATCCGACTCTCTTTGTCTAAGAGCGTCGCCTTCAATATATCCAAGGTGAAAACTACAAAAGAATTAATGGAAGCCCTAGCCACCATGTATGAAAAGCCCTCAGCATCCAATAAGGTTCATCCTATGAAACAGCTATTTAACATGAAGATGTCATATGGTGGGAGCATGGCTGAACATCTAAACGAGTTCAATACAGTCACGAGCCAGTTGGAATCCATTGGCAATGTTTTTGAGGATGAGGTCAGGGCGTTATTGATCTCGTCCAGTTTGTTAGATAGTTGGGATGGTTTGGTGATTGCTGTGAGCAATTCTTCAGGGTCGACAAAGCTAAAATTTGATGATGTGGCCGGTCTAATTCTCAGCGAAGAATCTAAAAGAAAGGCATCAGGAGTTTCAGGGGATTCAGGGAATGCTCTAAACGTTGAAGGAAGAGGAAGATCGCTGAATAAATGAGGCAATAAACACGGACGTTCTAAGTCGAGGAAGAAGTCCAAGGGACCGAATGATAAAGACAGGTGTTGGCAATACGGCAAGAAGGGGCACGTGAAACGTGATTGCAGGGCGCTCAAGAAGCAAGAAGGAAGCTCTCAAGGCGGGAAGGATTCAGTGAATCTATCTGAGGAAAATGACATAGAGGCGTTGATCTTATCTCTTGATGCGAGGAATGAGTCTTGGGTTATAGACTCGGGTGCTTCGTTTCATGCCACTTCATGTAAGGAAGTTCTACATGATTATGTGTCAAGTGACTTTGGGAGAGTCTACTTGGGTGATGATGAGTCATGCAGTATTGTTGGAAAGGGAGACGTTCATGTCAATTAGAAAGATGGAACGGTTTTGAAATTGAAGGATGTCAGACATGTATCGAGTTTAAAACGTAACTTGATCTCAGTGGAGCAGTTGGCCGATACCGGTTATGTGACGACATTCACTTCTGATTCTTGGAAGATCACAAAAGGTGCCTTGATGATATCTCGAGGAAAAAAGAAAGGTACTTTGTACATAACTTCAGGATCTTATAGTTCACTCTCAGTCGTATCAACTAGTGTGAATGGGCAGTTATGGCATCAGAGGTTGGGACATATGAGTGAGAAAGGGATGAAAGTGCTATTATCAACAGGGAAGCTACCAGGGCTGAAGTCCATTGACTTGGAATTTTTTGAGGACTGCGTGTATGGCAAGCAGAAGAGGGTAAGTTTCAAGAAGACGGGACGCGCTCCAAAGACGCATCTGTCGGAGCTTGTACACACTGATGTGTAGGGACCAACACAGGTATTATCTCTTGGTGGCTCACGTTATTTTGTTTCCTTTATTGATGATGCTAGTAGAAAATTGTGGGTCTATTTATTAAAGCATAAATCTGATATATTTGATGTATTTAAGAAGTGGAAAGTTATGGTAAAAAATGAGACAGGTAGAACAGTAAAATGTCTCAGATCTGATAAAGGAGGAGAATACTGTGATAAGAGATTTGAGGAGTATTGTGCACCAAATGGAATCAAATATCAGAAAATGATTCCAGGGACACCACAACAGAATGGTGTGGCTGAGCACATTAACAGGACCATCCTTAAGCGCGCCAGGAGTATGAGGCTACATGCAGGGTTGCTCAAGACTTTTTGGGCAGATGTTGTGAATACTATCCCATATCTCATCAATAGAAGTCCCTCAGCACCATTGGATGGTGGGCTACCAGAAGAAACGTGGACTGGGAAAGAAGTGAACCTTGCACATCTTAAAGTGTTCGGTTGCACTTCATATGTTTACATTGATGCAGAGCACAGAAACAAGCTCGGTGCGAAGTCCAGGAGGTGCACGTTTATAGGCTACGGGCAGCATGATTTTGACTACAGGTTTTGGGATGCAGAAAACAGAAAAATCATCAGAAGCAAGGACGTAGTCTTCAATGAAAAAGTAATGCATAAGGACCGTGTGCAAGAAAATAAGGCCAAAGAAAAGGAATTCGTAGAGTTGGAAGAGTTACAGGACACAGGTGTTACAGCGCCACAGGATGATCATGCATAGGAGCATTATGAGGTAGAGCCGCATACACCAGTTGTGAGGAGGTCTACTTGGGAGAGGAGACCCACGGTCCGATACTCACCTTCTTTACATTATCTACTGCTAACAAATAATGGTGAACCAGAATATTTTGAAGAGACATTAAAGTCAGATACACGGGTTAAGTGGGAGCAGGCCATGGATGAAGAGATGGACTCTCTTGAGTCCAATCATACATGGGAGCTAGTCACTCAACCTAAGGGTAAGAAAACACTTCATAACAAGTGGGTTTACAGACTGAAGGAGGAGCACGATGGTTCGAAACGGTACAAGGCTAGATTGGTTGTGAAAGGGTTTCAACAAAAGGCAGGTATCGATTTCACTGAAATATTTTCACCCGTGGTGAAAATGTCTACGATTCATATGGTCTTAAGTATAGTGGTTATAGAAGACTTACATCTAAAGCAGCTAGATGTTAAGACAGCCTTTCTTTATAGGGACCTTGAAGAAGAGATATATATGCATCAGCCGATAGGATATATGGCACCAGGAAAGGAGAACAAAGTATGCAGACGGAAGAAGAGTCTATATGGCCTGAAGCAGGCCTCGAGGCAGTGGTACAAGAAATTCGACAGTTTCATGTCGGAAAATGGTTATAGGAGATATCATGCAAACCACTATTACTATTTGAAGAAGTTTGATATGTCATATATCATCCTTCTTCTGTACGTTGATGATATGCTTATGACTGGTTCAAGTATGAAGGACATCTCAGATCTCAAAAGACAACTATCTAGAGAATTGCCATGAAGGATTTAGGAGCTGCAAAACAAATCCTAGGCATGAGGATTAAGCGTAACAGGGAAAACAAGAAACTGGGTTTGTCACAAGCAGAGTACATAGCCAAGGTACTTGATCGATTCAATATGGGAGGTGCTAAGCTGGTTAGCACTCCATTAGCCAACCACTTCAAGCTATCTAAGAAGCAAGGGGCAAAGACGCAGGAGGAACGGGACTACATGGCTAAAGTCCCATACGCGTCAGCTATTGGGAGTCTCATGTATGCTATGGTGAGCACGAGGCCAGACATTGCTAAAGCAGTGGGAGTTGTTAGCAAGTTCATGAACAACCCTAGAAAGGAACATTGGGAAGCTGTGAAGTGGATCCTTAGATACTTGGTAGGTACTAAGGATGTAGGGTTATGCTATGGTGGATCGAAAATCAAGCTAAAAGGCTACGTGGATTCAGATTTAGTAGGAGATATCGACAGCAGAAGAAGTACTACAAGTTATGTCTTTACTCTAGGTAGTGCTGCAGTCAGTTGGGTCTCTCAGTTACAGAAGATAGTATCTATCAGTATGACAAAAGTAGAATATATTGCGGCTACAGAAGCGTGCAAGGAGATGGTGTGGATGCAAGGTTTCATGGAAGAGTTGGGTAAGAAGCAAGTAGATTGCAAGCTGTACAGTGACAGTCAGAGTGCAATACACTTGGCTAAGAATTCAGCTTTTCATTCAAGGACCAAGCATATTGCCATTAGATATCACTTCATACGTTCGTTACTGGAAGATGGATCGATTGCTCTGTAGAACATTCATACAAGTGAGAATCCTGTGAATATGCTGACCAAGGCGATCACACGGGAGAAGCTAAAGCTCTGTTCAGCTTTGATTGGTCTTCAGGCTTAAAGACAGGGAGGTGATGCACTCCGAATGTAGAAGACGAAGGTCTATGGCGATGTGTCTCCAAGTGGGAGATTGTTGAGATGTGGAGCCACATCTAGGGGCTGCCCGACCGGTCGTGGCCCCTGCTCGACCGGTCGTGGGGTCCGCTCGACCGGTCGTGCAGTCTGCTCGACCAGTCATGGTTACGCAGATTCGTTTCTGAATCTGATGCGGACTGCGGATTTCCGTGTTGCCTTTCGCAAGAGTACGAAAGGGAAGTTGCCAAAACTATAAATTGGGGTCCCTAGGGCTATTCTAGGGTTAAGAGTGAATATTGAAAAATATTTCTAAAGTGTGGGCAAGGAATTTTCTCTGTATTTTTAAGGGAGAGGTTAGTATATTGCATTGTAATCTTCGTTCTTCATAGTGGAAGTTTGCATCCGTGGTTTTTTACCCTAGATTGGGGTTTTTCCACGTATATCTTGTCTTGTGGTTTGTTTTGGATTGATTTGATTTGTTTCTATTTTATATTTCTTCCTGTTTATCGTTTGTGGGTAAGGCCTGAGATTGGATCTAGGCTCACTGCATTGTTGGCGTGCCGCGCAACAGAAAAGAATAATGTGACACTTTACATTCAACAAAAAATTGCTTAAGATGGGTGGAAAGGATCTTCATACCTGGAAAATTTTTGGGGTGTGCTCCATCCACAATGCGTCCCAACTTTACAAGCTAAGAACTTAAGTATATTGCGGATGTAGCCAACCCCAATTAGTTGGGAAAATGCTTAGATGATGATGATGAAGATGTATGTTTTGACTTTAGTTGAAATGAATTGGGCTGTAATCAGAAGAAATGAAGATCTAGGAACCTATACTAGAAGAAATGAATTGGGAATGAACTGGGATAAGTCATGCAACAATGTGAAAGCTCATGTTACTTTAACTCTACATTTTATTCATGGTTGTCACTGTCATAAGGCCAGAAGCTAAACAGTTTATTCCTATCTATTAGTTGTTGCATGCTAAGGGGGTCTTCTTGTGCAAATTTCTACACTTTGCTATATGCCAATATGTCAAAACTTCAACTTTCGTTTATGGCTTTTCAGGCCCGCGATTGATTTCAATGAAATTGCTTACCACTTCATGGAGTGTATGCATGTTTGTAGATCATTTGAGCATTCTTCATATTGCTTACATTTTGATGGAAGCATGAGGTTTGTAGTAACAGCAGGCTTCTTGCAAGTCTTCAACATTGCGGGTAATGGAATATTTTTGGAGAAATCAGACCTGGAAGCTCCTGGGGCTCGTAGAATTGACATTATGATTTAATGTACATAGATGCTACGTGTACGGAGGATGACCCAGAAGCATTTAGGAAATAGTTGAAAGGCGCAATTGTGTTTCCAGTTGCATCTTTGACAAGTGCTGGAAATACTTTGAATGATCTCTTCAGGAATCACCTTAATCAGGTACAGAACTCTCCCAATTTGAGTGGCATTTGCAAGCAAACTCTCAGAAGATATATATATATATATATATGATCTCTTCAGGAATGTTCGACCATAGAGAGGCCATCAACGCTAGCAAACCTGAGTTAAAAGAAGAGTAATGTGATACGGGGCTCGTCTTTACAGTTTACTCAATAGACTTGTACACGTAGGGACAGTAGTTCGGTAATCCAGACCATCAGTGCTGTCCCACCATAGATGTAGTATGCCTCAAAACCTCCTCCCTAAAGAACGGTTAAGAGAAATTCCGCAAGGGACCTCATTAAACTGAAAATGGTTTTAATATAGGTCACTGGGATCCTACAATCTAGGAGATTTTTTATCAGATGGGATTGCAACAGTTGATGCATGTGATCGACCCGTGGTGCAAAGATGCAGACCAACAGTACCTTCTTTTTCATCCACATGCTTATTCATGTGGGACATCAACACCAAGAGAATGGTGGGCCCCACGAGGATCACCTGGCACCTATCCTCTCATCAGGTGGGTCACTGTAAAAAACACAATAGACATCTAATAGTCCAAACTGTTGGGGTAACCAAAAGAAATAGAATAGCGGGATTTCACCACATATGGATACTCCAACCCTTGACCCGTTTTTGAAACTCCTCAGAGTCTACCACCGGAGCAAGAATAAAGACCCAGAAACTAATTATTATTCTAGGAAAAGAGATAAATACGAATGTTCCAAGATCCAACTAAGTACTCAAAAAAGGGGCTTAATGTTTACCCCTAATGAAGAACAGATGTAAACAAGGGCTTAATGGTTGCCCGTAATGAAGACCATAGTTCTAAAACTCCATGGATCAAAAGTCAGTTGAGGCCACTGTTCACTCCCCAAGTATAGGGTTGTGATGTAGTAATAAACTCGATAAGACCGAAGTCAAATCCACAGGGACTGATACCTGTACGTTATCTGAAACCAAGTAGAACTAGAACTAGACTAAGATGTTATCTAAACCAAATAGAATTTAAGGAATAATTGTGGAATAATTATCTAAAACTTTAAGGAATTCAGAGGAAGAAAACTAGGGATTCAGAGGATCCACTTGTAGAGATCAGGGAGATCTTATGCCTGCATCAATAATCATGGAAATCAAACTAAACTTACTTGATCTAGTCTTCGCAAGATGAAAGGTATATGAATTAGAATGGATTCCATCATCTAACCATGCCCAGGAGACAAAGCAAACAACAGGATTTAAACTAATTATCAACCAATCAACAGTGCATAAAAGTTAGGAAGGGTACCATCATCCAACCATGCCCAGGAGACGATGGTGAACAACAGGGCTTCCTGAAGTCATAAACATCAAAAGGGGAAAAGAAATATTCAAAGCTATTGCAAACCCATTGTAATTTCAGTCACAACAGACCATTAAAGACTAAGAAAAACATTCCTTTAATAACCAACTAGAATCAAATTCAGTTCAGAAATTTAAATTAAAAACATAAAATAGTATCTCCCATCTCGCTACAGGCTTCACCTCTTAGCCCTAGCCAAGAGGTTTAGCCAACCATAGACATGATCAGCAAATCCCTAATAAAAAAGAAAAAAACATACAGCCAAAGAAAAAAGAAAATTACTCCGTGAGAAGATTGCTCCACATTCCAAGCTTCTCCTCCGTTGATTGATGATTTTCCCTCCCCTCTTCTCTCTCTTATATCTTATAGTCCGATGGAGAGGTCTCCTGAGTCAGAAAGGAATCCTCTTTTTGAAAACTTCCTGCGGAGAATTTACGCAGCCAGAAAACAATTCACAGCCGGAAGCTTGAACGGCTTGCAGTCGAACTCAACCCGTGTTTTCGCGCTCTGAACGGACCGATCTGAATATCTAAACCGTTCAGTCCTCTTGAACCTGGTTGGCCATACCTGGAGATTCATTTGGATAGTCCAGATGGACGGACCGACTCTGTCCATGCTTGCAAAGTGGCCCGCAGCGGCCGGGCTTTTCGCTGTGCGTGAACAAGGCCAGTAGACGGATCGCCGCTGGACTCTCGGTGGGGTCCACTTCATTTATCCTTTACAAAATCCATGCCGTCCACCGGGTTCTTCTCGAAAAACCGTTTGGGAAGGGACAGATTTGGATTCAAAATGCAGTGGCCCATGAGATCTTTGCTTCTACTATTCATTCTGCATTTGATCACATCCTTCTTGTGTGTGCATGCATGGTCGCAGATGATCACCATGGATACGGTAAAACTTCTGCTCTGGACGCAATGGACGGTCAGGATCAAGCGTTTGGAGCACAATGGTGGCCCACCGAATTTTGTCCGCAGTCTCTGTTTCATAACAGAAACAGAGTTTCTGTTTTTGAAGAGGAGACGGTCCCTGTGTTGCCATGCACGTCTTAGTGCAAAAGGTGTACTATGTACACTGTATGATGATTATGAGAAATCCACACCATCCATCTTGTTCCCCATTTCATTTGAGTCGTGGGGGCCAAAGTTAAAGAGTATCTAGACAGCGGGTGGACTCCAAATCAGGGTTTTATGGACTAATCTGTTAGTTCAGCCACTTTCACGAGGATTCAATGGTTGAAATTTGACATGTACGGTTAGTTTTTGGTCCTCGAGCCATGTATAAAGTTTCGAGCCAAACAGATGATGGAAACCCAGTGATCTTGCATTCTGGCTGACTTTCAGGCCGCTTGAGCTTCAGTTTCTCAATTTTCGCGGATCCCTGGCGTGTAATTCCGTCGATCTTGGTCCCCTGGAGTCCGTCCCTTGCCTTGGTGCATTCTGAACGTTAAATCCGTGCTTTTAGCATCCCGATCCAGTCTCAGCTCGCAATTCCACCTTGCAACACAAACATGATTAAAATGGGCTATTCAACGGTACCATGTTCATAAATCCAAGAAATAACTGGGTCTGATATGCAATATTTGACCCTCAACACAACCCCCAACCAGCATTTTTCTAGTCCCGAGCAAAATATGCGAAAAGTAAGTAGAGAATTACAGAACAATTTCCATAAACTCGAGTGATTTTTGCAGAATAATCCAGATATGAGAATTCTCAGATTCATGAATGTTAGCATTACTTTATCCTGAAATCAAGCTCAAATATTAATCCATTAATTAGAACGATTCTAAATATTGAGTTCCATGAGTGTATAATGTAATCTTAGCTTAACACTATTAAAATTCACTTCTCTATTTCAGGATATCATTGGAAACCACAATAGAATTCATGATAACCAACACCTAAACCAAAACTTGATTCATTCTTCCAGCTTTTGATGATTTTCACACTATGTCAACTTCTTTTTTTTTTTTTTAAGAAAATCCAAGGAGGAGAATCGAATCTACACCTATAGAGAGCAAACCTATGATAAAGACCAGTCGCCAAAAAAGTTTCTGAATGTCAACCTTGGGGAATCAAACCTTCACCTGTAAGGAGCAAACCTATGGTGAAAACCATTCACTCAATCCTTTCAATTCTCAGGTTGGTTCCTTTCAAGCTTAGTGATCACCAAATTAATACTTCAATATCGAACGAAACCTTAATATGTAAGCGAGATGTGACATGTAAAATTATGATTCAATCAATGTTTAAAACTTCTAATCATGGATTAATAGTTCAAACTCTGAATCCAAGAGTCATAAATTACCAACATCATGTATTTTGTAATTCCAAGTGTCCCAGATGGCCATCAAAATCACTTTGAATTCATACGAAATTCCAGAAAAATTTAAAATTTTCACAATTTTCGCTCAAGACCAAGAAAACACAGATTAGGAAACCTAATCTCCCACCCCCAACCTAAAATCTACATTGTCCTCAATGTAAAAGAAATAAGCATGCAATACACATGGGACAATGAAAATATAAGAGGAGTGATGGAAAGATAGTACCTGGATGAAAGAATCAAGAGGCTTTCCAAAGATATCTACGTAAAAGCAGGTCAGCACAAGAGAGAAACCAACAGAAGTAAATAAATATTACAAAAATACAATCCTACCTACACCACTTTCGTAGGTGCTCTCGATTGCATTTAACGTATGCAACAAGCCTTTAAACCCCTAGGTTGCCCCTAGTGGTCGAGTTGTAGTCTCATGAGGGTTTGCAGTAATGTTACCCACAAACATTGAACTAACTAATGATAGAAATGAAATGAAATAAAGAGCTGGGTTGCCTCCTAGGAGCACTAAGTTTACCGTCTTCAGCGAGACAAATAAAGCAACTACCCTAGTCCTATGAAAGCGATAAACCTACCTATACCTCCATCAGACTAGGAGATCAATCCTGGTAAACAGGAGCAGTCAGGTGTATGGACATGTCCTCTGAATCAAATTTCTCGACAAATGGTTTCAATCGATGTCCATTGACTTTAAACTCCTTGCCATTGTCGGGATCTCTTATCTCAATGGCCCCATGAGAAAAAACAGTAACAACAATGTAAGAGTCGGTCCAACGAGATCGAAGCTTACCCGGAAAGAGATGTAATCGAGAATTGTACAAAAGGATCTTCTGACCAGGCGTGAATGATTTTCGTAAAATATGTTGGTCATGAAATGCTTTCATCTTGTCCTTATAAATTCTCGAATTATCGTACGCATCATTCCGGATTTCCTCAAGTTCATTCAATTGAAGTTTGCGTAGCGAGCCAGCGTTGTCCAGATTGAAATTAAGATTTTTGATCGCCCAGTACGCTTTATGTTCCAGCTCCACAGGCAAGTGACAAGCTTTCCCATATACAAGTCTAAAGGGAGACATTCCAATAGGGGTTATAAAGGCAGTACGGTATGCCCATAAGGCATCAGTCAATCGGATTGACCAATCCTTACATTCAGGGTTAACCATTTTCTCTAAAATATGTTTAATTTTCCTATTAGAAATCTCGGCTTGCCCACTTGTCTGTCGATGGTACAGGGTGCTCACCTTATGAGAGATACTATATTTCTTCATTAAGCTCTCAAATGGTTTATTACAAAAGTGTGAGCCCCCATCACTAATGATGGCTCGAGGCGTTCCGAATCGAGAAAAGATGTTTTCTTTTAGGAATTTAATGACCGTGTGATGGTCATTAGTTCGACACGGAATCGCTTCGACCCATTTAGTGACATAATCCACAGCGAGCAAAATATACAGATTTTCAAATGATTAGGGGAATGCTCCCATGAAATCGATGCCCCAGCAATCAAATGCTTCAATGATAAGGATGGGATTCAAAGGCATCATATTTCAAAGGGACAATGCTCCCAATTTCTGACAACGCTCACAAGCTTTGCAAAACTCATGAGTGTCCCTAAACATAGTGGGCCAGTAAAAACCACACTGCAGAATCTTTGCCGTGGTCTTTTTAGCAGAAAAGTGACCACCACAGGCCTGTGAGTGACAGAAGGAGATGACGCTCTGATGCTCATCGTCTGGTACACATCTCCTTAGGATTTGGTCTGGGCAATATTTAAATAAATAAGGGTCATCCCAGAAAAAGTTGCGCAACTCGGTGAAGAATTTCTTCTTATCTTGCACAGTCCACTGTGTCGGTATAGAACCTGTGGCAAGATAATTAGCAATATCAGCGAACCAAGGAGAATGGGAGACTCTAAACAGTTATTCATCAGGGAACATATCATTGATATGAGTCGCCTCAAGGGAATCAGAGGTATTAAGGCGAGAAAAGTAATCGGCCACTACGTTCTCTACTCCCTTTTTATCTTTAATTTTCAAATCAAATTCTTGGAGTAGAAGGATCCATCGTATCAGGTGAGGCTTAGAATCATTCTTAGAAAGAAGATACTTAAGTGTCGCATGATCTGTGTAGATAATGATCTTGGATCCGATCAAGTAGGACCTAAATTTATCCAAAGCGAACACTACGGCTAGGAGTTCCTTTTCCGTAGTCGAGTAATTCACTTGGGCAGAATTTAAAGTTCTACTTGCGTAATGAATGACGTAGGGCCTCTTATCTTTTCTCTGGCCTAGGACCGCCCCAAGAGCATAATCAGAAGCGTCGCACATAAGCTCAAAAGGAAGGCTCCAATCAGGTGGCTGCATGATAGGTGCAGTGGTTAATGTGCCCTTAAGCTTGGTGAAAGCTTCCTGGCATTGCTCAGTCCACTCATACGGAGCATCCTTTTGAAGAAGATTACATAAAGGACGAGAGAGGAGACTAAAGTCCTTTATGAATTGCCTGTAAAATCCTACGTGTCCTAAAAAAGATCGTACGTCTCTGATGTTCTTGGGTGGAGGTAGGTTAAAGATAAGATCAATTTTTGCCTTATCTACCTCGATTCCCTTGGACGAGATGATATGCCCAAGGACAATTCCCTTCTGAACCATGAAATGGCACTTCTCCCAATTAAGTACCAAGTTCTTTTCTTCACATCTTTTCAGCACACATTTAAGACTTTCCAAGCACTTGCTGAAAGATGGACCGTAAACAGAGAAATCGTCTATGAAGACCTCTAGATATTGCCCCCACCATATCAGAAAAGATACTAAGCATACATTGCTGAAAGGTGGCAGGGGCATTACATAGTCCGAATGGCATCCTTCGATAGGCAAAGGTGTCATAGGGACATGTAAATGTGGTCTTTTCCTAGTCTTCAAGGGCTATCTCTATCTGGTTGTAGCCCGAATACCCGTCAAGGAAACTGTAATAGGAATAACCAGCTAACCTTTCCAGGATCTGATCAATGAATGGTAAAGGAAAGTGGTCTTTCCTCGTGACGGTATTCAACTTCCTGTAGTCAATGCACATTCTCCAACCAGTAGTGACTCTAGTTGGCACGAGTTCATTATTAGCATTGGCTACGATGGTGATTCCGGACTTCTTAGGGACCACTTGAGTTGGACTCACCCATTGACTATCAGATATAGGGTATATAATACCCACGTCCAATAGTTTAAGAACCTCGGCTTTAACCACTTCCTTCATGTTTGGATTTAGTCTACGTTGTGGTTGCCGAGCGGTTTTTGCATTATCTTCAAGATATATGCGGTGAGTACAAATTGAGGGATCGATCCCCTTGAGGTCCGCTATCGTCCATCCCAGGTCTCCTTTATGCTCAATGAGAGTAGATATAAGCATACTCTCCTGTTCTTTCTCCAGTTGGGCAGAGATCACCACCGGGTATGTCTCATCTTGACTTAAATAGGCATATTTCAAATCAAAGGGCAAAGGTTTTAGGTCAAGCTTCGGCGGCTTGAGGTTAGACGGTACAGGCACTACATCGGTTTGTGGCAATTCTTCAAATTGTGGCCTCCACCGGTTAACTTCAAGTACCGGTGCAGTATCAAGCAAGGCGCACGTCTCCCTAATCATGTCATCATCAAAATCATGAGAGTGGGCCAGGCACGTCTCTAGATGGTCGGAGGATAAGGTTAGAGGTGTCGTATCTTCCACGAAAGAGTCAATCATGTTAATGTCGTGAAAATCGTCCTCATCCTCTAAGTTTCTGTCGTTATTGAAAAAGATGTTTGACTCCAATGTCATATTCCCAAAAGACATAGTCATGACACCATTCCTGCAATTGATAATTGCATTTGAAGTAGCAAGGAATGGGCGGCCAAGAATGATGGGGATCTGAGTGTTTATGTTATTGATGGGTTCGGTGTCCAGGATGATAAAATCTACAGGGTAGTAAAATCTATCAACTTGGACTAACACATCCTCGATTATCCCTCTTGGTACACGAACAGAGCGATCAGCAAGTTGTAGTGTGGTTAGGGTGGGTTTTAAGTCACCCAAACCTAACTGTTTGTATACCGAGTAGGGAATCAGATTGACGCTCGCTCCTAAGTCAAGAAGTGCGTGATCAATTCGATGGTTCCCGATGATATGGTTGGGCTACCAGGATCTTTGAATTTCTATGGCACATCTTGCTTTAGGATAGCACTCACTTTCTCAGTCAAGAAAACTTTCTTTTGAATACTTTGCCGTCTTTTGGTCGTGCATAAGTCTTTCATAAATTTGGCATATGAAGGAATCTGTTTCACGACATCAAGTAGAGGAATGTTGACTTTCACTTATTTCAACACCTCTAGGATATCCTGAGAGTTAGAGAAAGGTTTTGGTGAGACCAACCGTTGGGGGAACGGAGCAACTGGCTTCTCTAGAAGTTCCGGTTCTAATTTTTGTGGGGCATCACTGGATCCATCGTTGTTGTCCTCTTCTAGTTCTTGAGGCTTTTCGGGCCTAACCGGAAGAGTTTTATCAATGATCTTTCCACTCCTAAGAGTGGTGATGGATTTAGCGTGCCCCATCTGATTTGAAGAGCTGGGATCATTAATCTCGTACTGCGGTTTAGGATTGGGGAGAGGTTGTGCAGGAAGCATCCACTTTTCTATAACCGTCATACGAGCATCTATTGTTTGCATAAAATCTGTAATTCCCCACATTGCCTGAGCCAGCTCTTGCATGGAATTTTGAACCGGTTCCTCTTGAGGTTTCACTTGATTTGGATTTTGATTGAAGAAACCTTGAGGAGTAGCCGTTTGTCCATTCCTCCAACTAAAGTTTGGATGATTTTTCCAACCAGGATTATATGTATTGGAGTTAGGTCCAGTAAAAGGTCTTTGATAGTTGTTTACGGCATTAGTTTGTTCATTCAACACTCCTCGAAAGGCGGGTATTGTAGGACAATTTTTAGTTATATGAATGTTGCAATCACAGATGCCGCAAACAATTTCATTAACCTTATCCTTCTTTCCTTCCATGGCCTCAACTTTCCTTATGAGCATAGTCACTTTACACTTGAGATCATCCTCTTCTTTCAAGAGATATAATCCACCTTTCTCCTTTAATTGATTCGGCCTAGACATGGTGTTCGACTTTGGGTAATAGTCCCATGATTGTGTTTTTTCAGCAAGACTATCGAGGTAATCCCATACCTCGTCAACATCTTTATTAATGAACTCTCCATTACACATTGTCTCGACCATTTGGTGCATAGAAGATGTCAGCCCATCATAGAAAAAATTTGTAATGCCCCACATTGCAAATCCGTGTTGTGGGCATGAACTGATCAAATCTTTGGACTTTTCCCAACATTGGAAGAATGTTTCATCTTCCTTTTGGGCAAAGTTCATGATTGCTTTTCTGAGGGTAATCGTTTTATGGTGTGGGAAGAATTTTTTTATGAATTCCCTCTGCATGTCGTTCCATGTGCTAATGGATCTAGGATGCGGTGAATGTAACCACGTCTTAGCTTTCTCTTTTAAGGAAAAAGGAAAGAGTTTCAGCCTAATTGTATCCTCAGATACATTAGGAAAATATAATATAGCTATAATCTCATCGAACTCTTTCAAATGTAAATATGGACTTTCTGATTCAAGTCCATGAAATTTGGGAAAGAGTTGGATAACTCCTGGCTTGATGTCCATTTGTCCTGTGTTTTCAGAAAAAATCATGCATAAGGGCGTACTCACTCCCGCCGGTTGTAGATAATCTCGTAAAGTACGAGGCGGGGGTGCCTGATGCACCTCATTCTCATCTTGAGTATCCTCCACCCTCGGTGGAAGTAGAGGAGGTTGGTCTTCAGCCATAACTTCAGTTAACTCAGGGGATTTCGAGCGGTGTCTAGTCCTGCGATGGATAGTCAACCCCTCAACCAATCCTCCTTCAGTCAAGAGACGTCGAGTGTCGTCACGGGCCCACTTGGGCATGAAGCACTCACAGCCCTCAATCAAATTTGAAACCTAATTCTAAGAAAGGAAAAGAAAGTCTAGAAAGAAGGAGAGAGTTGGAAAGAAATTACCAAATTGAAGCCCCTAAGTTAAGGACCTGCAAAAGAAAACAAACAAGTTAGATTCTAAAAAAGAGAAGAACAATCCGTTAAAAGAAAGATAGCAGTAAACTGATTTCTAAAAGAAGGAATTCCTAAAAGAAAGTGGAAATTTCTAAAATAAATTAGGAAAGTCCTAAACTAGAAAGTAAATTACTAAAAGAGAACTGAAAAATAGAAAGTAGGGAAGGAGCTTACCAAATTAGAAATTTCTATCTTAAAAGCCTACAAAATAGGAAGGTTAGTTTCTAAAAAATATTCTAAAAATAAATTAGGAAACAAAATTAGATTCTAAAAGAGTTAAAATTAGAAAGTAAAAAAAAAAAAAAACAAAAGAGGAAAGTTTCTAAAAATAAACTACTTCCTAAAAATAGAAAAATACTAGAATTAAAAATTTTCAAAATTTAAACCCTAATTCTAAAAAGTAGAAAAAGTAGAGAGATTAAGAAGGAATTACCAATTTAGAACTTATGTCAAGATCCTATAAAACAGGGAAACACGTTAGTTCTAGAAATCAAATAAAAAGTCTACAACTAAAGTTAGTCAAATTCTAATCTTAAATTAATTCTAAACCTAATTAATTTTAGAAAATCGCAACCGTCAGTCCCCAGCAACGGCACCAAAAACTTGTTCACTTCCCAAGTATAGGGTTGTGATGTAGTAATAAACTCGGTAAGACCGAGGTCGAATCCATAGGGACTGATACCTGTACGTTATCTGAAACCAAGTAGAACTAGAACTAGACTAAGATGTGATCTAAACCAAATAGAATTTAAGGAATAATTGTGGAATAATTATCTAAAACTTTAAGGAATTCAGAGGAAGGAAACTAGGGATTCAGAGGATCCACTTGTAGAGATCAGGGAGATCTTATGCCTGCATCAATAATCATGGAAATCAAACTGAACTTACTTGATCTAGTCTTCGCAAGATGAAAGGTATATGAATTAGAATGGATTCCATCATCTAACCATGCCCAGGAGACAAAGCAAACAACAGGATTTAAACTAATTATCAACCAATCAACAGTGCATGAAAGTTAGGAAGGATACCATCATCCAACCATGCCCAGGAGACAATGGTGAACAACAGGGCTTCCTGACGTCATAAACATCAAAAGGGGAAAAGAAATATTGAAAGCTATTGCAAACCCATTGTAATTTCAGTCACAACAGACCATTAAAGACTGAGAAAAATATTCCTTTAATAACCAACTATAATCAAATTCAGTTCAAAAATTTAAATTAAAAACATGAAATAGTATCTCCCATCTCGCTACAGGCTTCACCTCTTAGCCCTAGCTAAGAGGTTTAGCCAACCATAGACATGATCAACAAATCCCTAATAAAAAAGAAAAAAACATACAGCCAAAGAAAAAAGAAAATTACTCCGTGAGAAGATTGCTCCACGTTCCAAGCTTCTCCTCCGTTGATTGATGATTTTCCCTCCCCTCTTCTCTCTCTTATATCTTATAGTCCGGTGGAGAGGTCTCCTGAGTCCGGTGGGGTCCACTTCATTTATCCTTTAAAAATCCATGCCGTCCACCGGGTTCTTCTCGAAAAACCGTTTGGGAAGGGACAGATTTGGATTCAAAACGCAGTGGCCCATGAGATCTTTGCTTCTACCATTCATTCTGCGTTTGATCACATCCTTCTTGTGTGTGCATGCATGGTCGCAGATGATCACCATGGATATGGTAAAACTTCTGCTCTGGACGCAATGGATGGTCAGGATCAAGCGTTTGGAGCACAATGGTGGCCCACCGAATTTCGTCCGCAGTCTCTGTTTCATAACAGAAACAGAGTTTCTGTTTTTGAAGAGGAGACGATCCCTGTGTTACCATGCACGTCTTAGTGCAAAAAGTGTACTATGTACACTTTATGATGATTATGAGAAATCCACACCATCCATCTTGTTCCCCATTTCATTTGAGCCGTGGGGGCCGAAGTTAAAGAGTATCTAGACAGCGGGTGGGCCCCAAATCAGGGTTTTATTGACTGATCTGTTAGTTCAACCACTTTCATGAGGATCCAATGGCTGAAATTTGACGTGTACGGTTAGTTTTTGGTCCTCGATCCATGTATAAAGTTTCGAGCCAAACAGATGATGGAAACCCAGTGATCTCTCTTGTGCAATCGTCCAAGCCAAACCGATTCGTCCTTGAATCTCTGGTGTGTAATTCCGTCGATCTTGGTCCCCTGGAGTCCGTCCCTTGCCTTGGTGCATTCTGAACGTTAAATCCGTGCTTTTAGCATCCCGATCCAGTCTCAGCTCGCAATTTCACCTTGCAATACAAACATGATTAAAATGTGCTATTCAACGGTACCATGTTCATAAATTCAGGCAATAACTGGGTCTGATATGCAATATTTGACCCTCAACAGCCACTCAACTCGTCTAGTTTCAATCTGAGTCATTAAGAAATTCGATTCTAAGTGCAACTCAGTTTTGACCCAACAACATTAGTTGAATTGCTAATTAGGTTGATTCAATGCAACCGGCGACAACTCTAACCTTGTTTTGAATGTGCGACCACTGTCAGAAAGGAAAGCACAAGCTCCACATCTATTTATTTAAGAAAATTTATATATTTTAACTACACAACCAAATTGGTGATTTGGTGCAAGTTCCCTTAAACATGAGGATGATAATATTGTGTACCTAATAACATAACCAGGACACAATGGTAAGCTAGATTTGGGCTCTAGATGAATAAATCACGAGGATAAACTCGATATTTACACGATCGGCGAATTCTTTGGCTTCCTACGATTGATTAATTGGATTTATACAATTCCTTACCAATATCACCCATGTATAGGCTCACCTCGAGCATTAAGGGTCAGTTAGTTACAACCTAAGCTAATTATAACCAAAAAAAAAAGGTTTTTGAAAATCCAAATAAGCGAAAATATAGGACGTTACAATGATCATATTTCTTATCCCAAGCCTCAAAGTCTATGAGGTCTAAGTTATCTTCCTTATGATTTATCACTTAAAAAAGGATTCAAACATCAATATTAAAGATGAACTTAATCTCCACCTTGTTCTAAATATTAGGCTTGGATGCACGTATAGTCAAATTCTTATTTAAACTCTCTAAAACACATATCTAGGTGAATCTTTTAGGATTACAATATTCCATTAGTTGTAAGAGATTCACCCAATATCTCATCACTTTTGTCGCCTCAAAGAGCACTACATGTAAGGTAGTTAATCTCAAAGCTGAATCCTTGGTAAAGTATCGGCATCATAATCAAGGAAGCAAAGAAAGCTTATTGAAGCACTGAAGAGCATCGATTAAACAACCCAAGACGACGCATCAACACGACTCAATTCGATAAGTGTCATAAAGTGAGTCCATCTACATTCCTTCATTGTGTATGATTGATTATAAGAGTTTGATTGCCAAGCTCGACTAGATTATAGGAGACATGGATAGCCAGAAATGCGGCCAAATATGACAGGGCCACCACTAGTTCATCCTCGGTAATTGCTCGGTTGAAATGGTGGTTGTCGTCCTTAATCTCACGAGTGTCTAAGGATAAGAAAGCCCCTCGGTTTAACTAGCATTGGCTGGAGAACCTGGGCATTGTAGCTCCTTCCTTCACATTAGTTTCCTCAAGGATAGTTTATTGGGAAAGGCCTAAAAGCAGGTGGGTAAAACTTAACGTCGATGGATCTGCCTTGGGCAATCTTAGGATGTCTGGTAGTGGTGGTATTTGCAAACATCATAATGGGGATTTTTGTTTTGCCTTCTTGATGGGCTATGGAATTGGATTGAATGCAAGAGCAGAATTGAGAGCTATATACAACGGCCTAGCTCATTGCTTTAAGTTGGGCTTTCGCCATGTCGAGGTCGAATCAGACTCTAAGATAGTGGTGGCCCTCCACAACGGCTTATTGGAGCCAAGTTGGGGCTGGAAATTTTGGATGCAAAGAATAGATAGGATTAGGGCCTCTGGGACGTCCAAGTTTGGCCATGTCCTCAGGGAGGGGAACGGACCGGCGAATGGTATGGCCCCTTTGGGGTCAAAATTCCAACGCTTCATCCTAGCTCTTTATGTCGCAGAGCTTCCACCTGAGATCAGGGGTTCAGTTTTCCTTTTATAAGGTGGGTCTAGGTACCATTCGTGTTGCACCATATTTTGGGTAATGTCCAAGTATATAAATTTTTCTTTTCCATTTACGATAGGCCTTTGCCAGAGCATGTTCACCTGGCATTGGCCCGAATGAGTTGTAAAGGTCTGCCGATGATATATATATTCCTCTTTTGAAAAAAAAAAAAAAAAAAAAGCTCGGCTAGAATATTGTGTAAGACATTAGTTTTGTATGGACCTAAATCAAATTTCTTTATTTTTTGTACAAGATGCAAGTTCTTGTGTAGGACAAAATTTGATTTCCAAACGGAAAACATTCATCTAATATAAAAATGAGACATTAAGAGTATTTATATATTTTACACACTTGCTCATTTACACGCACCCGCCACATGGGCACTCGATCCATGACCTCGTGTTAAAATAAAGTCTATCTTCCATTGAGCCATGGAGTCAAGAGTCCGATACCAACAATATCCTTAAAAGAGCCCAAACAAAGATATTCATACTAGAGGGCCAAGCATAGTTAAAAGACTATGTGACTCCGACCAACTAATTGGGTCTTGAGTTCAGTTGGGACTCACTGATGTAGAGCGGGTCGCGGACAGTTACATGGCCAAGATGGATCAGAAAAGGGTCGGTCGACGACAGAAGTGATCCAGACCATCGAACCTTAAATCGGGCGTATCTTGCAATCCAGAATGAGTTATCTGACGTAAAATATATGATTTTTGGGTAGAACGAGCTACTGAAGCCAACCAACCCTGCTATGTCGGTTTGCGCAGCCTGGAATTGTGAAAAACCCTTGGATCAACGGTCGTTTCCCTGTTTTAATTTCATTTTTACTATAAATAATAAGTTTTAGTTTGATTATAACTCTTCATCCGTCGGGCTTTAGGAGTTGCGCCCAACGTGAAAAGAGCTTAGAATAATTAGGAGAACGGTTTGGTGAAGCCAAATAGGAAACTTACTATTTTTGGCCGAAAACCTTGTGCACTAGTAGACATCACGACCGTTTATAAATAGTAAGTTTACTATTTATAGTAAGTTGCGGATTCTAGGAGTTTGAGTTGTAGTTTGATTCTGATTTCTTTCCCATTGCTTGGTACCCCTATTTAAAGGGTTGTGAACTCGTTTTTATTCATCAATTAATCAATTTTGAATTTCTTAGAATTTATTTCTATTTTCTGCTTTCTTTCATCGTGGATTCGAGAAGTCTCTGTGAGGAGTCCAGAGAAGCTCCCTGGATTCGGAGTAGTTATCTTCATCATGTTCATCCCTGCGTGAATTGGCATCAAAGCAAGGATTCTCCTCGGGCTGATGGCAAACAATGAAGGTATGAATCAAAATCCTATGGACGGTGATCCAGGGATTCGTTATCTTTCAGAAAGAATGGAAGCTTTCCACCGGAAGAGTCAGTTGACCATGCAAGGGCTGCAAGCAACTCTCGACTGTCTTGCAGATGCGCTACTCCTGCCCCGATCCCTAGGCAGTGCTCCGCCACCTTTGGTTGCTCCCCCACCCATGGTGGCTCCACCACCTATGGTTGCTGTACGACGCAACCCCGATTTTCATAGAGCACTACTAGTGGTAAACCGTAGGGCTACACCAGATGATTCAAGTTCTGGCGACGAGGACCTTAATGAGGGTTTTGCTAGACGACCAATCCATGGAGGTGATCATCTAGATTGTGCTGAAAGAGACTATCGAGGTAAGGCTGAACTTCCTAGTTTTAACGGTTTATTACGTATAGAAGATTTTCTCGATTGGCTAGCCGAAGTAGAAAGATACTTTGATTACATAGACGTGCCAAATCATAAAAGGGTAAAATTGGTAGCGTTTAAATTAAAATCTGGTACTTCTGCATGGTGGGAACAATTGCAACTCTCACGAGCCCGTCAGAACAAGGCGCCCATCTCATCATGGCCACGGATAAGATGTCTTCTTCGATCTCAATTTCTCCCCAGTGATTATGAGCAGATATTATTCCAGCAATATCAAAATTATAGATAAGGAAATCGAACAGTCACAGATTACACTGAAGAATTTCAATGGCTGGCTACACGAAACGATTTGTCAGAATCTGAGTCACAGAAGGTGGCACGATTTATAGGTGGGTTGCAACCAACAATTCAGGACTGAGTTCAAATGTTCCCAGTCGGGACTGTGGATGAAGCAGTTCAATTAGCGGGTAGGGCAGAAACACAACTTGCAAGAGCTCTTGTTCGTCCATATCCTTCAACTCGACCCCTCATGACGAGTCCCACGCAGGATCTAGTGCTGCCACGATGAAAAAACCTAGTACCTCAACTTCCTACAACCACAAACCGTGATATGGGGAGTGGCTCATCCAGACCTCAACGTGCAACACCCACAACAATGAGTCCGAGTATGATTCCAAATCCTTATGCTCGGCCAAGGTCGAACAATTGTTACCGCTGTGGCCAACCAGGCCACTTATCAAACACTTGTCCTCAATGTCCCGCTGCACACTTGACTATAAACGAAGGGGGCACTGAAGATGAGGCCACAGAAGAAGACCATCTCTTTAATGAACATGAACAAATCACTGAAGAAATAGCAGGTGGCGATGAAATAACGGGTGAGGATCGTGGCGAATTTCTAGTTGTGAGGCGATGTTGTATGCCCCACGAAAGGAATTACATCCACAACGACACAATATATTTCGTACTCGATGCACCGTCAATGGAAAGGTCTGTGATGTGATCATAAACAGTGGTAGTAGTGAGAACATCGTCTCAAGAGTGATGGTGGACAAGTTATGGCTACCAACGATGAAACATTCTTCCACGTACTCAATTGGCTGGATAAAAAAGGTGAATGAGACCAAGGTAACTGAACAATGCACTATCTCATTTTCAATTAGTAAAAATTATAAAGATCAAATACTTTATGACGTGGTCGATATGGAAGCTTGTCATATGTTACTCGGTCGACCCTGGCAGTCGAACCATGATGCAACCCATTGGGGACGAGATAATGTTTACGTATCGTCAAGGATAGTCGAAAAATAATCCTTACCCCTATGGCACTAGTGAACCACCCTGAAGCCTCTAAAGTGGAGGGAAGTTTCCTCTTAACCATTCAGAATTTTATAGAGGAATTCAAGAAAACCGGTGAGGTATACGCTATAGTGGTGAAGGGCGAGGAAGAGGAACCCTCAAACATCCCTCCAAGTTTAAGATTGTTGCTAAACGAATTCAAAGAAGTCTACCCTGAGGATTTACCTGATGGATTGCCTCCCATGAGGGACATCCAACATCACATAGACCTCGTACCTGGGGCTAACCTGCCCAACCACCCTCATTATCGGATGAGTCCGAAGGAGTGTGAGATACTTCAGGGGCAAGTGGAGGAATTGATCCGTAAGGATCTCTTGAGAGAGAGCATGAGCCCATATGTCGTACCAGCATTATTAACGCCAAAAAAAGATAAACTGGTGCATGTGTGTTGACAGCCGGGCAATCAAAAAAATTACCATCAAATATCAATTTCCAATACCACGGTTGGACAACTTACTTGATATGTTAGAAGGGGCCAATGTGTTCTCTAAACTAGATCTAAGGAGCGGGTACCATCAGATTCGTATTCAACCTGGTGATGAGTGAAAAACGGCATTCAAGACCAATGAAGGGTTGTATGAGTGGCTGGTCATGCCCTTCGGCCTATCGAACGCACCAAGTACTTTTATGCGTTTGATGAATCAAGTTCTAAAATCGTTCACTAGCGTATTTGTGGTAGTATATTTTGATGACATATTGATATATAGCCAGGATGAGGCGGAGAATAGGAAACATCTCAGGCAAGTGCTGCAGGTCCTACAAATTAACAAGTTATACCTCAACTTGAAGAAGTGTAGTTTTTTAACTGACAGCCTGTTGTTTCTAGGATTTGTTGTAACATCCACAGGCATTCATGTGGACGATGAAAAGATGCGAGCTATTAGGGAATGGTCGATCCCGACAAACATTCATGAGGTGAGGAGTTTTCACGGGTTTGCGACTTTCTATCGTCGATTTGTATGAGATTTTAGTACCATAGTCACGCCTATAATAGATTGCATGAAAAAAGGACCGTTCCAGTGGACCGATAAAGCTGACAAGAGCTTTCATGAGATCAAGCATCGTTTGTCTACAACACCAATTTTAGTGCTTCCTAATTTCAACAAATTGTTTGAGGTTGAATGTGACACTTCATACGTCGGAATTGGAGAAGTATTATCACAGGAAGGCAGGCCGGTAGCCATTTATAGCGAGAAGCTCAGCGAAGCCCGAAAGAAGTGGTCGACTTATGAGCTTGAGTTGTACGCAGTTGTTCTGGCGCTGCGACATTGGCGGCATTATCTGATTCAAAGAGAGCTTGTTTTGTACACTAACCATCAAGCATTAAAGTTTATTAATAGTCAGACTAACGTGAATCATGTGCATGCTAGATTGGTTGCATTTTTACAGAAATTCACATTCGTTCTGAAGCACAAGTCAGGGCAGCAGAACAAGGTGACTGATGCACTTAGCCGTCGTGCATCACTACTTGTTACGATGAGCAACGAGGTGGTCGGCTTCGACTGTCTCAAGGAGCTGTATGCCGAGGATGAGGACTTCAAATATTCTTGGATGAAGTGCCAAGAAGGTCACCCCAGTGACCTTCATATACAGGACGATTTTCTCTTCAAAGGGAATCGATTATGTATCCCCCAAAGTTCTCTGAGGGAGCAGATTATTCAGGAGCTATATGGAGGTGGCCTCGATGGACACTTGGGGCGAGACAAGACGCGAGCTCTTGTGGAAGAGCGGTATTACTGGCCGCAATTAGTACGCGATGTGGGAAAAGCCGTACAACGTTGCCATGTTTGTCAGACCTCCAAGAGACAATCTCAGAATACGGGCCTCTACACCCCGTTTCCTGTGCCTAACGGTCCTTGAGAGGATTTATCAATGGACTTCGTGCTTGGTCTTCCACGAACACAACGCGGCATGGATTCGATGTTCATGGTGGTAGATCATTTCTCCAAGATGGCGCACTTTATCCCATGCAAGAAGACCCTCGATGCAACACACGTGGCAAATCTATTTTTCAGGGAGGTCGTACGGCTACATGGGGTCCCCAAGACCATTACTTCCGATCGTGACACGAAGTTCATTACCCACTTTTGGCGGACTTTATGGAATCGATTGGATACACGATTTTAATTCAGCAGTGCTTACCACCCACAAACTGATGGGCAGACCAAAGTTGTGAATCGCACGTTGGGAAACCTCCTTAGCTGTATTTCGAGAGAAAAATCGAAAAAGTGGGATTTAGCCTTATCTCAAGCAGAGTTTGCATTCAACAATATGATGAACTGCTCGACAGGGAGATCACCGTTCCAGATTATGTACGGACGAGTGCCTCGCCACACACTTAACTTGGTCCCTCTGCCCAAGCACCCAGGCATAAGCATTGCAGCAGAACATATGGCAGACAAGATCACGGGCATCCATGCAGAAGTGCAGACCAAGCTACATGCCTCGAACGAGAAGTACAAGGAACAAGCGGATAAGCATCGGCGACAAAAAATGTTCGAGGTAGGCGACCGCGTTATGGTCCATTTGCGCAAAGAGAGATTTCCGACCGGGACGTACAACAAGTTGAAAAATAAGAAGATTGCACCGGTACTAATCATCTGAAAGATCAATGACAACGCTTATGTTGTTGATCTCCTAGATGACATGGCAATCTCACGGACTTTCAATGTCGCGGACCTAACCGAGTATCATGAACCAGAGCATGACGAGAACTCGAGGACGAGTTCTTTTGAAGTGGAGGAGACTAATGTAGAGCGGGTCGCGGACAGTTACATGGCCAAGATGGATCAGAAAAGGCCCGGTCGACGACAAAAGTGATCCAGACCATCGAACCTTAAATCGGGCGTATCTTGCAATCCGGAATGAGTTATCTGACATAAAATATATGATTTTGGGATAGAACGAGCTACTGAAGCCAACCAACCCGCTACGCCAGCTTATGCAGCCCGGAATTGCGAAAAACCCCTGGATCGACGGTCGTTTCCCTGTTTTAATTTCGTTTTTACTATAAATAGTAAGTTTTAGTTTGATTATAACTCTTCATCCGTCGGGCTTTAGGAGTTGCGCCCAACGTGAAAAGAGCTTAGAATAATTAAGAGAACGGTTTGGTGAAGCCAAATAGGACACTTACTATTGTTGGCCGAAAACCTTGCGCACTAGTAGACATCACGACCGTCTATAAATAGTAAGTTTACTATTTATAGTAAGTCACGGATTCTAGGAGTTTGAGTTGTAGTTTGATTCTGATTTCTTTCTCATTGCTTGGTACCCTTATTTAAAGGGTTGTGAACTCGTTTTTATTCATCAATTAATCAATTTCGAATTTCTTAGAATTTATTTCTATTTTCTGCTTTCTTTTCTCATGGATTCGAGAAGTCTCTGTGAGGAATCCAGAGAAGCTTCGTGGATTCGGAGTAGTTATCCTCATCACGTTCATCCCTGCGCCACTCACCTGAGTCTCAACTGAATCAGCCTAACTCGGGAGATCAACTTAATCTAAGTCCTAGTCTACCTGGAGTTTATGCGTCCACTTTTTATTTTTTTTTCCAAAAATGTGGGAGCATACCTCTTGTAATTTTATACGTCCACTTGCTAGAAGGATAAAGATCCAGGGTGGCACCGCTAAATGTAGAGGCTGTCCACCATCTTATTACCCTCACAGTACATGCAAACAAAGGTCACTAAAACCCGTAGGCAATGCCTCAAGTGACCATCCATCTTACAGGTCATTGATTGGATGGTTAGAATCATTCCATGCATATAATTTCTGGTCAGCTGCCCACTAAGCACGAGTTGGTTATAATGGGCAGTCCGGATTGATTGATTGGCCTTTCTACGTATCCCAATGCAACAACGAATTCTCTAACGTGTGGTGGTGGGAGCACTAGATCAGACAATGGTAATTGAAAATGTTGACTACATTATGGCATTATCTTGAGCATACAATTCAAGTGTATGCGTTATCGCTACTGTATAAACAGTCCACATGTACCGTTAAATCCTGACCATCTAGTTGATAGGACACATCATGGATGGATTACACTAAAAATCACACACCAACTGGATGATCTGATCATCAAATCTGTGGCTTTTGTTTAGACAGACCACACAAGTTACGGCTTCGGTCCATATGAAGTTTTGTGGTTGGATGGCGGCTGTCTTTTCAGTAACTTTTGGGTTCTGACTTTGCACAAATGATGAATGGATTGGACGGTCTGGATTCACTGGATGGTCCCACAGTTTAGAATAGATAGTGATTAGGCGATCCTAGCGATCTGATCCGTCAAATTCAGAGGGATGAAGAAAATAAAAATTATTAACAGTGCACTTTCAGCAGGGAAGAGTTAAGAAAGGAGGATCGTGCTGTCGGCATTATTTTATGCCAATCAACGGTAAGAGTCGGTAAATGGACGGCGCTGATGCCCTGTTTCCTACCTCATACACAGTGGATGATAAGATGTACGGGAGTCATTTACAGTCTCATGTGGACGCAATTATTTTTTTGTTACCATCGATTTGTAGGGTTCTGATACGTCACGTTCGTACAGTGCCCGGACGCATCCAATCCATACAAATGGGGCAGATGGTTTGGTGATCTAAACCGTCAGTATGATGCGTCCCATCGTGGATGGACCCGGCCCAGAACGACTTGTAGATTCGAAGAGCCTATCTATCCGATCTTTCACTTATCTGGACCTTTGTAATATTTTCTTAACCGTCCATTACTAGGCCATCTTCCGAAGAGTTACAATCTTCCTATGTGGGGACAGTTCTGGAGCATCGCAATGGACGCGAATTGCCTGTGCCCCTCCAACAGGAAGCTCCTGTAGGCGGAAGCTATGTGGGCCCACCAAGTTTCCCTGGAGAAATCCACGCTGCCCATCAGTTTCACAAGCTGGTCCAAACATGATCAGCCATCTGACAGTAAGTAAATAGTGAGAATGGAAATACCCACCGTTGAAATCTCCCCAAAGCCCACCCTGATATTTGTATATGCCATCCAAGCAGTTCATGAGGATATTACCACAGTGATAAACGGTGACCACAAAATATCATCTTGACCCAAAACTTATGTAGCCCCTACAAAGTTCCCAATGTGAGCATTCAATCCCCACTTTCGTATGTGTCGTGGTCCACCTGATTTTTGGATCTGCCTTATTTTCGTACACCTCTCCTATTGTGAGCTTGCAAAACTTATGAATGGAGTGGATTTTGCACAGGCCTCTTGGTGGCCCCACATAGTATCAGGGTTCAGGCAATTCGTGTCCCATCCCATCTAGATTTAATACGTCAGATCAAAGATTCAACAGCATGCGAGGTCCCATTTCCACAGGTTCGGATGCACAGGGGCACTAATCCCTACGTTGAAGAGGCTTTTCAAGGGGAAAAATTTAAATACTCTGGCAGTGTGTGATGGACGATACACACGCACTTTGCTAATTAGAAATTGCATACCCGTCATGGATGCAACTCAAAAATAAAACTATCCAAATTAGGGTTCCCAGTTTGGATGTATCACTTAAAAAAATTCCAAGATACACACACTCATTTAATTATTATCCACCTATCAAGTTAGTAGACATTTAGGGGCCGTTTGGATACCACTAAATAAGTTACTTTTTCTACTTATAGCAGGAGATTAGTAACTTATTTGAAATAAGTAAATGTGGTTTATGATCAATTATAAATAACATTTTTATTTAAACTATATAACAAAGATTAGTTACTTAAGGCATAAGTAGTTACTCAGCAAACCGTTAGAAATGAATAAATAAAAATCCATTGGTCATGTTTTAATAAACAAGTGTCCAAGATTATGGTGTTAGGATTGTTCAACTAATCTAACTAATTTTGGGTCTGTTAGTCAGCTGAAGCATTGTTCCACGTGTACATTCTCTAGACTTCGATGTGTTTAGCTCTTTTGTGATAGTCTGGATTCTTTGCTATGTGTGATGTAGTTTGATTGTCACAAAATAAATGCATAGGTAGGTTTACTTTAAATCCCATTTCTTGTAACAATTTTTTGACCCACATCAGCTCTTAGGAGGTATAAGTCATTACTTTGTGCTCTATTTTGGCACTCGATCTAGCCACTATACTTTGCTTCTTACTCTTTCATGTAACCAGATTTTCTCTCACAAATGTACAATATTCAACTGTAGATCTTCTATTTTCTAAAGGACCTACCCAGTATGGTTCTATATATCCTGTGATCCGAAGATGAAATTTCCATTTATACAATTTCATGATGCGGTGCTCTTTTGAGGTAACACAAAATTTGAATAACGGCTTTCATGTGAGGTAATCCTAGAGAAGTCATGAATTTTCTCACTCCCTCGCTGCATAAGACATGTCTGGTTGAGTGCCTGTGTACCAACCCTTCTATGCAACCTGAGTATCATAAAACTCCACTTGACCAAAACGCGCCCACGAAAATCACATGAGCATGCACCTCAGTTTTTATAAAACTAAGTGCATTGCACGTGATATCTACTTAGTGTGCATGTAAGCTCCAGCTATACATACATGCATACGCATAAAATATATGTATGTCGGTCATTAATGGTTGCACCGTACACGCTAATGCTAGCCAAAAAGGCTAGCTTTTTCAAGCACTAGTGGTGTGTTTGGGTGTGGTATGATGCACTTGAATTCCAATTTCAAAATGCAACTTGAAAAAGACTACCATGTTAATCACCTGGTCTGTTGACATTATTAAAATCTCTTAATCTCTTAATTATTAAAATCTCTTAATCGAAAGGATAACGCTGATCGGAGTCTTAATGCGGTTTAGGTCGGTTCATGCTTCGAAAACAGCCAAATTCGGCCAGCCAAACGCCTTAAAAGTAGTTCATTAGATAATCTTTTTTTAATAGTTAAATTACCTGAGGCCATGTCTATAAATCTCCCCTCTCTAATGCAATGTACACTTAAGTCTCCTACATTGTTTCCTTTCTCTCAACTCCTTTTGAAACAGTTTCATATCTTTGTTAGGAAAGAAAGGATGGAAAAACATAGAAGGATTTTCACTTCTTCTTTGATTATAGTTTCTCTAATGTTGTGCTCAAGCGCAATCATAACTGCTCAATTAACAGCCGACTTCTATGCTTCGACATGCCCTGGTGTATTCGAAGTCGTTCGGAAAACGCTCAAGTCAGCTATCATGAATGAAATGAGGATGGGGGCTTCTATCCTTCGGCTTCATTTTCATGATTGCTTCGTAAATGTGAGTTTAAACATTGCATGTTTCATGATTTCATGGTTAGATTATTTCTTTGCTCCGTAATTTCATTGTTCAGGCTGCCCAAGTGGGTCCACACATTATCATAGAGGACCCACCTTGATCGAACATGGCCACAAAATCATCTAGTTTGGATGATCATGGCTTTTCAAATAAGAGCCTACAATATGGCAAGCGAGCCATTTTTCATGCCCATATTTGTATGGTTGTGATTATCCAACCATAGATGTTTTTGGGTCATCTACGATGTCATGTGGGGTTCGTCCAATCCAGCAGCCTTTGTTGATCATTTTTCACGGCCTTATTTGTATGGTTGTGATTATCCAGCCATGAATGTTTTTGGGTCATCTACAATGTCCCGCGACTTCATCGAATCCAACAGTCTTTGTTGATCATGGGACAGATCAGTTGGGTCCAAATAAGAATTTGCACCTGATGTAGAGCAGGTCATAGATACTTTCATGGCCAAGATGGATCAAAAAAGACCGGTTGATGACAGAAGTGATCCGGATGAAGAGTTATACTTAAAACTAAAACTTACTATAAATAGTAAAAATGAAACTAAAACAAGAATTTAACCGTCGTTCTGATGGTATTTCACAAATTTGGCGTGCGCAACCCGGCATAGTGGCGTTGGGTGGCTAAAGTAGCTTGTACTGCTCAAAACCATAAACAGTACGTCCAATACCTCATTCCGGTTTGCGAGATACGTCTGTTTTAAGTTCTGATGGTCCAGATCACTTTTGTCGTCGACCCGGCAATTTCCAATCCATCTTGGCCATGAAAGTGTCCGTGACCCCCGCTCTACATCACACCTTAATAAGGTATGAATTTTCTCCCTAGAACCCATTTCTATTTACGTTAATGGATTAAAATATCAACTAGCATATGCTGCCTCACATAGCCGCACGAAGATTGGTCAAGCACTAACGTGGGGTCCACACACAACATTTTCCACATCCCCAAACTGTCCTTAAATCTGGGTGTCTGACCAATCACTGTGCAAGTAGGTGAGACTTTCCTTGTCATGTCACTCAGCTTAGTGCTCCTTTTAATATGAAAGGTATTAACTAAGGACAACAGTCTAAGCTTTATGGGTAATTGCGAGAACATCCTTTGTTATTTAAATGAAAAGGCAAGTTAAAAGTTTGAAAGGCAAAGAAGAGTATTTTAATCACTCTTAAAGTTGAGTTGAATGTTTGAGTTTTAAACTAAAACAAAATTTTCCTTTTCAGCCACTTGATAAGGGACCAGACTCGTCTGCAATTGATGTCTGTTTACCCAATTACCCTATGTATTCTCATCCAAGAAAATCAGATACGGATATGAAACTTTTTACTTGATTTCATGATAAATTCACCATCTAACTCCGAAGATATTAACGTATATGCATTTTCTTATCAAATTACTCAAGGTCATTTTCATCATTTACTCATCCAATAATATTTTCGAGAGGTATATTAAATAATAAGAGTGATAGAGCCCATGCTACACCTACATCTATGGTAGGTCCCATCATACTAATAGTCTACATCATGGACTCAGCTGATTGCGTATTGATGCTGCCAGTAGCGAGGTGGCTAGCTATCGGGCAGTGCTCTGTGCGCCCCCACCATGACGTATGTGTTGGATCCATGCTGTCCACCCATTTTTACCAATAATTTTAGGTGGACCACATCATAAGAAAACACTTGTGATTGAATGCCCATTGTAATGTTTTGCCACCGTTTTGATTAGGTCACACAGACATAGACAAGTGAAAACATATATATCAGGTAATCCTAAACTTTTGCGGCTCCTAAAAAGTATTTACAGTTGGAATTCAATCAGTACCACTGTTTACTGTTGTGTAGTCCACATGAAATTTGGATATGCCTTGTTTTTTACTCATGCCGTTAAATGATCTAGCAAAATGGCCAGACGGCATGAATAAAACACATACATCATGGTAAGCCTACAGAGCACCAACTAGAGCTGTACATGAACCGAGTTAGCTCGGTTAGCTCACTCGACTTGACTCGAAAATGCTCGATTTGACTCATTTCGAAGCTGAGTTCGAGCCGAGTTAAGCTGATCTTTTGAGCTTGCCTGAGCTCAACTCGACTCGGATCGAACCCCAACTCGAATCGAACTAGGATCGAACCAGTTCGGTGACTCGGTTCTTTTGATATTGATGTTGCTCAATAAATGTTTGATGAAATGACTCGACGAAGTGTCGACTGGTGGCAAGGAAGGTATGGATATGAAAGAAATACATCTTGATTTTTATCTCAAGCTCATAGATACTGTCCCACAAGCAAACCACCTAAGACTCCTCAGTACTATTATTCTTGGACCGTAGTGCAATCTGCAGAGGACCCAGAAGGCTAGACCACCTCCGACAAAGAAAATCCCAGCAGTGTGTCTTATCAACCTCAAGCATGGTTTTGAGTCTGATCTCATCAGCTCCCCATCTGACCACCCCAACGCCCTTCTCAATGCCATCCTCTCTCTCTCTCTCTCTCTCTCTAGAAAATTCAAAACTAGACGATGTTTCTTCTCTTGAAGGGTCTTTTATCGTACTCGAGCTTGAGGGTTTTTGCACTACATTCTGTGAGAAATTGAAGGAGCACTACATGTGTTTGAGAAAATGCCGCAGAGGCTCGATCTTGGCTTGAACTGGCCTGAGCTGCTGACAGAACCGAGCCGAACTGGCCAGTCAAGCTCGAGGACTAAGCCGAGCTGGGATCAACTGGTGACCAAGCCTGACTCGGTTTGACTTGTGTACACCTCTAGCACCAACCAATAGCAACTAGCTACGGGCAGCATCAGTAGGCAACCCATGTACCTAGATCATCACACAATTGGGTCTTTGAAACCTTGGTCACACATGTATAAAATAAATGCATTTAGAATACGGTGCATCTAGGGCTGACAATGAATATCCATTTACCTAATTATCTGATATATTTAATATAAGAAAATTGAATTTGAATACAAAATATTTTACACAATTATTTAACTTTAAAGCCTATAAGATACGAATATTGCCGTATACAATCCATTTACAGCCTTAATTGTGACAATTAACTATCTCTTCGTGCATGGGATTATCGAGACCATCCAAAATGTGGAGCACGCTGTCGATGGAAACTATCAGTAAAATCCAAGCTTTGAAAATTAATTTCCAACCTTCACTATACCGTATCGATCGCTACTGGGTCATATCACATTATATTTCCCTTTATCAGGACGTTTTGGGCCCACATCAGGCTGATGGAGACATATCGTCTATGGACAAAACCAGTTCATATCATGAGATGTGTATATGTTTAAACCTTGCTAAAATCAGAAGGATCAAACAATCTTGACCATCCAATTGATGGCTATCCACTAAACGCTTATACGTTTTTTTTTTTTTTTTTTTTTTTGAAGGGCTGCGATGGATCAGTTCTTTTGGATGGCAACAATACTGAGAAGTTGGCACTAGCGAACTTGAACTCAGCGAGAGGATTCGATGTCATCGACACCATTAAGAGCGCCGTTGAGAGCAATTGTAGTGGAGTCGTATCATGTGCCGATATCCTTGCTATAGCTGCTCGTGATGCTGTTCTCTTTGTACGTCCATCCTATTCCACCTTTTTAAATCTTTTCATTAAAAAAAAAAAAAAAAAGTAAGTGGGACACACTCATCAGGTGGGTCACGTGTCCAATTTAAACCCGTCCATTTCTTTTGCAGAGCGGGGGACGTCCTTGGAAAGTTCTCCTTGGGAGAAGGGATGGATTAGTAGCCAACGTAACAGGAGCCGGTTCTTCTCTTCCCACACCTTTTGAATCGGTGTCTCAGATCATCGCTAAATTCGTCGCGGTGGGCCTTGACATCACAGACGTCGTGTCCTTATCAGGTTAGTGGTAGTAGAAGCTCACATGCACACGTACGTGCTTACGTGTGAGAGTGAGAGGATTACAGGATCCTCATATGCAGTCTACTCGGGTTTTCCATTTGTTCAAGTGGGCCCCTTAGTTCAGTAATCAAGACCGTTGATCTGATACAACTGGACCATCGATGGACCAGAAAACCCAATGAAACTAGATTGGAAGATCCTGTTCACTGATCTTGGGTCTTTTCTTAGTCGAATGTACGGACGTGTCTCTGTCTCTTCTTAACCGTTTATCTACAGGACAGAAGTTTAAAGGATTTGATTTAGCTATTGAGGAGATTTTCGGTCATTATACATCAAAAGAGGGGCCCATTGAACCAATGATCTGGATGACTTAACCCTTTGCGGACCCCACGTGGGTTAAGAACGATTGGCTGGTGTACCATGCATACACCATCGACCTGGTTGGTGTGTTGACTTAACCTAGTTTTATGAGTCACACCATGAGATATGTGTAATATCCAAACCGTCCGTCCATTTAGCAAGCTCGTTGTAAGGCTTGAACCGAAAAATAAGACAGATCCAAAGATCAAGAGGGCCACATTGCAAAAAGCAGTGGGGGATTGATCGTCTACCACTGAAATCCTTCTTAGGTCACAGAAGTTTTGGATCAATATGATATTTTTTTTTCCTCTTCATTCGAGAATGTGTGACCTTATGAATAGATTGGATGGAAAATAAACGTTATGGTGGGCCCTAGGAATGTTTTAATGGTGAGAATCATCGTCCCCACTTCTATTCGTGGTGTGGTCCACTTGAGCTTTGGATATGATCCATTTTTGGGATTAAGATCTAAAATGATATCTTCAAATGGATGAACGGTGTGGATATAATAAATACATCAGTGTCAGGCCATATAACTTTGATCTCCTTTGAACCGTTCGTACTGGAGGAGCGTCAGAGCTCGTCTTCGCACAACACGTATCCACATCAGCCAGGTCAGTGGTGTGTGATACACCAGCCAATCCGCTTCTTGCATGAAAAAGGATGGGCATCTATTCCCCGTATACACCTCCTTTAAGATCTGATGGGTAGGGCCCGCGGTATCATAATCCAGACCATTGAACTGCTTCGTCCTATAACATCCTTGGAACCAAACCCTGGACTTCTTTACGAGTAGAACGTGGACTGCTTTTATAATTCTACTCTCAACCAGCTATCTGCAGCCCACAAGTTCAAAGGTTAAGATCCTCCCATTGAGGATATTCTTGCTGCAATGTACGGATACAACGAGTAACAACAGACCGACAGTTTGGATTACCAAACCACAGACCCCAATGTCAAAACTCAAAACCTACATAAATCTAACATGCATGCATGCACGTTGAGCTCGTAACGTAGGTATTTTAGCTTGCAAGAAACGGTACATAGAAATATTTTTTATGAACGGTGATCATGCACCTCTGTAGGGGCCCACACGATCGGTCTAGCTAAGTGTGCCACCTTCAGCCCAAGACTATTCAACTTCTCCGGCACAGGCAAGCCGGACTCCACCATGGACACAGACATGGTCAGCGATCTACAGAGCTTGTGCCCACAGACGGACGATGGCAACCGAACCACCGCGCTTGATCGCGGCTCCACCGATGTATTCGACAACCATTACTTCAAGAACCTTCTCAACAACAAAGGCCTTTTGACCTCAGATCAGGTCCTTTTCTCGAGCGATGAGGCAGCAACCACGACAAGAGCTCTCGTCCAAGCTTACAGCAACAACCCTTCTCTTTTCTTCAAGGATTTCATTAACTCCATGATCAAGATGGGGAATATAAGCCCTTTAACTGGATCAGCTGGAGAAATACGTAAGAACTGCCGGGTGGTGAACTAAAGTTGTGTGCACTGAGAGTTGGTGCACTCACATCTCCCACCGTCTGATGAGCGTAGGAGGGAATCTTAACGTGCATTCTGAAATGGGTGTTTTTTAAAATTCGCGCGTTTTGAATTGCTTTCAGATTCCCGCCAACGTTTTTTGTTGGAAGAGGATTGTGTGCGTACCGTCTCTCGGTGCTCACTGTGTGCATTGTAGTAACAGTGATTTTATATTTTAAGAAGTCAGTGCTCTTGCATCTCCTGCCGTCCATCCGATGATGGTAGGGGGGAATCTTAATATGCATTCTGAATGGGTGTTTTTCAAAAGTCGTATTTTGAATTGCTTCGTTATTCCCGCGGTTGTCTTTCAATGGGGATAGTGTGCGCACCGGCTCTCCTGCTCATAGTGTCCACTGATGTAATAGTGCTCTTATATGTTATAAGAAGTTAGTTTTCTTTTTTAATTAATGTTCTGAGAAGAATCTGGATCCTCTGATTGAAACAAACAGAAAATTCTTCTTTTTCTTCATCGTGATTAGTCCACATCATTCCAGACGTTGTCAGCACTGTTGCAATAAATACCGTGTGGTAACGTGGCCAATCAGATTGAAACCAACAAAAAAAATTTGTTCCTGGTAAGCAAAAGATTAAGATTCATTAAAGTGCAGCAATTCTGGTTTTTTTTTTTTTTTTTTTTTTGGTCTCTCTTCTTCTATATGGTCGGCTCCACCTGTTTGATGATTTGGATGGCTAACTGATCACAAATGGTGTTTTGGTTCGACCCAGCGACAGGTTTGGATGATCTGGACTGTTCATAAGTTGGCCTTGTAGCACATTTATTTTCTGATCAACGGCCAGCAAATGTATTGTCTATGAGAAAAATCCGCTCATGATGTGTTTAGCACTTTCCCATCCGGGAGAACTTTGGGACATGACTAGTCCACGATGGGTCCCACCAAATAAGTGGTCTAGAGACCACATGAGTGAGGTTCCACCTGTATGTTTGAACTAGAATGGAGTATGGGTACGTAGAAATGGATTCGACCAGGATGTGCAATGGGATGATCATGATCAAATGGCTGTGTTCAAAAGTACAGGTTCATTCATATAGCAGCAAATGGAAATATCCGGTTAGACCCACCATTTGTCGCGCCTGCTTTGGGCTGGGTTTGGGCTAAGACTTGAGGCAGCTATTGCACCGAGACCTGAGTTATAGGTAGAACTGGGCATGGGATGACTCAACTTGGCAGACTCGACTTGTCCAACTCGTTCAATCCTGACTCGACCCGAACCAAGAGGGGCGAGTCGATCCAAACCGAGTAGACTTCGTCCAATTCGAACTCGAACCAAGTTGAGTTGGGGTCACCCAGTAACTTGACTCGACCCAAAAACTAACTCGGTACTGACTCGACTCGATCCGAAACCGAATCATACATTAAAACAAAAAACCCAAATTTGACATTTCAGATCTGAGATGTCGTGTAGCTGATGGAGAGGTTCCAGTAGGTGCACTTAGGTTTCGAGCTGTGATTTCAACCCATGGATACCCGCCACACTCGACCTGACTCAATGCTGACTCGATCCGACTCGGTACTCATGATTGGGTCGAACTCAATCCTAATTATTCCATGCCAGAACAGGACTCGGATCGGGTCAGGCATGTTGGACTCAGTACCGAGTCGGGTCGAATTCAGGTCAGGTCTATTTCAAAACAAGGTCGGGTCAGATCAGCCCTAACTCGGTCCGACTCAACTTGATGCCCAGCTCTAGTTATAGGGCAATAGGGAATTGGGATTGACTCAGGCTGCAATGGGCCAGGCTCTGGGCTGGCCCGAAAGCCCAGCCAAATAGTTGAAAATAAAGGCCGAAAGTAACCATGGCTGTCTCGTTGGCAGCACTAGGTTTGACCTGGGCTCATATCTTTCTTAAGGCCTGACAGGCAAGTCCACCTTGCTGACTAATCTAACATAGATGGGCTGAGTATTTTGGTGGGTCAGTCCCAGCCCAAGGACCTAAAATAGGTCCTTATATTGTAGACTGGGCTTCGATATGCTTCGGCCTGGCCCACCTGGCTAATTTAGCATGATATTAATAGTTTTATCAAGTGCCATATGCATAGGACTACTCGTCTAATCATGGTCAGATAGTAAACCCACTTCCATTCGTTGGCCCCACCAATTTCAAACAACTAGGGGCCATGGTTCATTGATCGATGAGCGTGGACAGTTGTAGTGTTTTTCTTGTTGGTCCGGTATTTTCATACTTCAAGTTTAAATATGATCCACGTACTGAAGGTTGCCTTCTGTACAGAATTCGGTCGTGGAAGATCACTTTTTAATGATTTTTAGATGACACCGGAGAAGATGACGCCAAAGAAGGGTGCTGGACGGGATGGTGGTGGGTCCTAGAGAAGAAGGTTCGAGAGGGAATGTAATGCTCGACGTCGGGAATGAAAATGAGATCTTGGGTCGGCTTTGGGCCTATATAAGTGATATTTGTACACCGTATGTGTGTCCATTTTCCCCTTTCGATCGAATCGACTCCATCCATTCTTATTGAAATTATGAAGAAGTATATTATCCAGAGAATTACTACTATCTTCCAACCAGGTGGACCACACCATAATAAAATAGTAGCTATTGTTCTGGCCAATTTTGAGAGTTTTTTCTCGTTGTGGGCCACATATAGCTCATAGCAGCCTGAAGATGCCATCCTTCTAAAGAAAGGTGGGGCCACGAGCATTATCAACGGATGGGATCTAAATTATGATGGAACCTGTGATCATAAAGCTTCATTCGACACTTCATTTTAAAATATGCCGAAGAGCTTTGTTCAAGTTTCTACCATGTAATCTCCTCCGTACAAACATGTGATGAACGAAACTCTTGCGCACTACACTCTTGGGACCATCTATGTATGTATGTGTCTAATCCATGTCATACATATGTTTTTGCAACTTATTTTAGGGTATGGTCCCAAAATTCAATCATATCCAAAAGGTCTATGGCCCACTAAGAATTTTCAATGATAGTATGAGATTGCAACATCTTCTTAAGGGGTGGTCTACTTGATCTTTAGATATGATTCAGCTTTGGCATTAAAATGATCTGGTAAGACGGATGGACGATGTGGATGAAAGACTTCAATTACAATGGACCCCACGAACTCACATGGAACTGAACTATGTAGTACACTTCCAAAAACACCAGTGTCATCGTTATCTCATTGGCGCAGAGCTGCAATAGGGGTAAATTCGTCTAAAAAATTTACAAAAAGGTAGGTTACTTGGGGAATTTGTTTAAGGCTACCAATTTTTTAGGCGTTTGACAAAACCATAAGGCTCGCCTTAGATATTTTCTCATTCTTGTTGGTTGCTATCTCACAAGCATCGAAACTCCTCCCCTCTCCTCCTGTAACATTGATTTTCGATCTACATAGTTGATGTTTCCGATCACGGTGGGCCCTGTTCGCATCGGATTCGACACACTCCTATGCGAGCCAGATTCAATCACGATGGGCCATGTTTGCATCAAGTTTGAAACACCCCATTCAAGTCAGCCATCTATGCTACCGAACAAGTCAGAATCAACAATCTTCTTATAGTTTTGATCATGGTGGGCCCCGTTTGTGTTACCACATTTGCATTGAAACTTAGAACCCCGTTACAGCCAATGCGTGTCTTCGGCAGCGTTATTCCCTATATACACCTTATAACCCCTTTGGTTATATGCCAAAATTCTTTAAATCCTCAACAATCTCATATCACGTGCTTTGTTGTGCCTGAATCGAAAATCCACTCATTAGATAATATCAAAGGAATGGATTTCAGAACAAACTCATACTAACAAAGTATATAGTGACATAGAAGTTATTGTCTTTTTATAGGCACACTAACGGGCATAGTGGCCGGAGTTTCCGCAAACGAAGTAGGTTATATTTGACTTTCTCAGCTTCTTCTTTCATTTTCTCTTCTTAGGATTTGGAAGAGGCATTGCGGTCTTCTGTTCTTTGTCATTCTTTTTCGCCTTCTTATGAGCTTAAACCGTCTCCTGTTAGCCTTCCACTTGTGGGTCTATACTGAAAAGACATTGGCCGAACTTGACTAAATTGCATTTATTTCAATCTCATGATTGGTGTAGGAGACCAGATCTGAAGATGAAAAAGAAGAAAAGGGAGCGACCTCCAGAATCCTTCAGGTACCGACCCCTTCGTCAGCCCAGATCTCCTGAAGCCTTTGGGTACCAACCATTCCATCGGCCCAGATCCCCTTCTAACTCCAGACAGGGCAACAATGACATGTCTCTGCCGATTAGCGGCCTCAACCTCGGAATAGAAGAGAACAACATCATGTCAGGGAGATCTCCCCGGGGTGGGAAACAGTGAGAAGAAAACGGAAGATTCCTAGTGATGCCATTCCCAATTCCAGCAGTAACTACGGAGGTACGTCTGGACTCTTTATGAATCGAAATGAAGCCAGGGCGATGGGAGGATTCTCTATCTTCATTGTTAATCTTCCTTTTGACTGTACCCGGGAAGACATTGCAGCCATCTTTGCCAGATACGGGAAGGTCAAGGCAGTCCACTAACCCACATTCCCTACATCCCTCAAACCTAGAGGTTTCGCATTCGTCCGATTCCTCTACGAAGATGAAGCTAGAGCTGCCATTGGGGTTCTAAATGGTAAACGGATTGCTGGCAGGGTGGTCACAGTCCAATTTACAGTCCCTAAATCTAACCCACCCAATCGCTCGTAAGGAGATCATCCTAACCCCCCCACCCCTCCACCCCAAATCCCATACCTCTTAAGCATGCTAGCCATCCACCTAACCCTCCCCCAAACCCCCACGCTCGATCTTACAAGGACACTCTCAAAACCGTTCACCGATCCAAGCCCTCCAATCATCCTGAAACAGAGCATGCCACGATGATAGCGGACAGAGCTTCAGTCGCCCACAGACGAAACAAACTGGCCATGGCTCTCATTGGCTACATGAGCCACCCGAACATCTCCATCATTCAGCTCATTCGAACCCTAAGGAACTCCAGATTTGTAACCTCCATAGTGGATGTGACGAGGATAGCTCCTCAAGCTTTTCTCCTTCACTTCAGAAGTAGAGAGGATCTGAATGATTTTGTTGCTGACTCAACCCTTCACTTAGCCATGGGATTGGATTGCATTGAACCTTGGCATCCGAATGTTGTTCTAGGACATGGAGGAACGTGGATTAGATTGTATGGAATCCCTTCCCATGCCTGGTTTGAATCAGTTATAGTCGACATCGGACAACACTTCGGGAGCGTAGTCGAAATTGACTCATCTACAAGGTACGGAATCTTCCAGGCTTTTGCAAGAGTCAAGATCCGCATCAAACCAAGGAGAGATATGTTCAGGATAGTCGAGCTCAAGGTGGGCAGTGAATCCTATCCCATCTATACAATGTTAGAAAATCCTATAAGGGCCATTCCTACCTTCTCCCACTCTCAAAGTCCGAAGTATTCTTCGCAAGAGAAAGAGCAAGGCACCAAGCAATGGGTGCTTTCGTCCTTCTACCATTCCTTGGACGATATTCAAGGGTGCAAGTCACCTGCTCGACGAAATGCCTCGTTAAACCCTCCTGACCTTCCTCTCCAAATTGGCACAGCTCCTGATCGAGAAAATGCTGCTATGATCCCATTCGAGGCTGGATCTACACATCGGCCTGGCTCCCAATTCGCATCCCTTGATCATTCCAGGCCTCAGTCCCTCCTTCCTCCGCCTCATCCCCTGAAGGCTCCTTCATTCCAGCCACGCCCTTCTCGCCCCGGCCTCTAGCCATTGCCTCCCCGATCAGTGGTAATCAGCCTCAGTTGAGATACAGGAGCCATATACACAACAGCCCATCACACATAGAAGAACTCCCCTCAGTCAACAACACCCATTCCTCTGTGGCTCAAGTCGTTATGAACGAACCTCTGTCCTTGAGCCAACATGTCACAGTGGCTTTATCCACCCATTCCAAGTCCAAGGTTCCTTCCCACAGCTAGGTCTGTCAAAAAGAAGCCCAATCCAGACCTCCCAAGGTCATCACGTACCATAGAAGGTTTCTCTCCCAATCTGAAGGTACTAAGCCTAGAAACCAAGACGTTTTTCTCCATGAAGCTAGCGAGATGTTTGCTAAGAAGGAGATCGGGCACATGGGCAGCCCTCTGGACATTGAGCATCTTCATGTCGACCTTTCACCATTCTTCACGCAGTCGTCAGATCGATACCCAGGGGGTCCGGTTAGTCAGGTTCCATCAGATTCTGATTCAAATTCAGTGAAGTCAGATGAAGGCCCTACCCATAGAGACCTTGACTCAAGCAGGGTGAGGAGAAAGAAGGTCGAAAAACCTATTCTCATAGAACCCACCCTCAAGAACTATGTCAAACCAAGGAGGGACATCGATAGTAGCAAGAGCAGCAGGGTCATAATCTCAGGAAGCGTTTCTGATGGATAGGATCATTTTATGGAACGTGAGGGGAATTGGGAATTCTCCCTCAATCAGACATGCGAAGAGACTCATCAATTTGTATAAACCTGCGATTGTAATTTTACTTGAGCTAATGCTTGATGACTCAAAAAGAGTTAAAATTGGGCTCAAGCTAGGATTTCATTATTCTCTGTCCAATGCAACCGCTGGTGGGAAGATTTGGATCTTCCACCACTCATTCATATCTATGGACTCGTTATCAGCCTCAGACCAATTCCTTGCTCTCAGGGCCACAGTTCCGAATATCAAGGTTCCTCTTCATCTCACTTGTGTTTATGCTAAATGTTCTTACCTGCGCAGGAGGGTTCTGTGGGAAGATCTGGCTAGTCAGGCGATTGCGGTGGGAGGTCTATGGCTTGTGTATGGCGATTTCAATGCGGTTACTTCTCAAACGGAGAGAATTGGAGGGAACCCGCTGGCAGGGCCTAGCACTTCCAAATTTGTCGAGGCAATCAACCAAGCCAACCTAATAGATGCAAGTTTCTCAGGAAATGTGTTTACTTAGTGCAACAATTGGTCAGGGAATTCCAGAAAGTGGGCAAGACTTGATAGAGCCCTCTACTCGGATGCCTGGTTGCATTACTTCCCTTCATTTCACGTTAAAGACTTGTCCCGTCTAAACTCCGACCACTCAATCCCCTCTCCTCTTATACACCTCGTCAACCTTCCCTTCCACCCCTCGCCCTTTCAGATTCCAAAGGATGTGGACGCTCCACGAGGGATTCACGACTATCATCTCCAGCGCTTAGGAGTCTAACGTGTTCATCAACCCGATGATTCACCTCCTGACCAAGATGCAGAAAACCAAGTCCGCTCTGAGTAGCTGGAACAAGGAGGTATTCGGGAATATTTTCAGCCAAATCAAGGCAGCAACAACTCGGGTCGATCAGTTGGAGCAGGAATCGACGCTCAGCTCCTCTCCCCACATTTAGTCTCAGTTGGAATCGAAGAAAAAGGATCTCCTCCACCTAGAAAACATGGAAGAAATCTTCTAGAAGCAAAAATCTAGAAACAGGTGGCTTAAGGAAGGCGACAGGAATTCTAAATTCTTCCAGGCCTCTACCAACAACCTGTCCAGGAATGCTTAAAGCGGTTCTCCTTAGCTTCGGTTTCTGCGAAGGTTGGATTACTATGACAGAGAAATGTTGGTCTAGGCCTTGGTTCTCGGTACTGGTCAATGGTGAATCCTCGGGCTTCTTCAAATCTGAGAGAGGGCTCCGTCAGGGGGACCCTCTGTCTCCCAGTTTCTTCATATTGGTCATGGAAGTTCTTAGTAGGGGATTGAAAGCTCTGTTCTAATCTAACCCCAGTCTAGCCTATAAGACCAACCGTTGCAGTTTGACGATCTCTCACCTACTTTTTGCCGATGACACAACCATTTTCTCCAACAGTTCTTCTTCCTCAATCAGGATTTTAAAGGGCTTCCTTCACTCCTTCATGGACACTTCGGGTCTCAAAATCAATTCTGCCAAAAGCTCCTTTATAGTTTCCTCTAAGATGGCTTCCAACAGGATTCGAGGTATTGAAAGGGAGTCTGGCTTCTTGAGATCTTTCCTGTTGTTTCTCTACCTCGGAGTCCATCTATCCAAAGGGCGAATCAAAGCTTCCAGCTTCCAGCTATTAGTTGAGAAAAGTTTAGCCAAATTTCTGGGCGGAAAGTGCGCTCTCTCAATCAGGCTGCCAGGCTTGTTCTAATTAAACATGTCCTCTCAAGCATTTCGATTCATTCCCTAGCGGCGGTCAACATCCCGATGAAGACAATTAATTTCTTCCCTGGAGAAAGGGTTCACAAACTTCTTTTGGGGATGGTGCAAAGGAAAAAAGAATCTCCATTGGGTGAGTTAGAAGTCTATAGTGGGCCCTTCTAAAGAAGAAGGGTTGGGCATCAAATGTTTAAGGGACGTCTCATCATGTAAGACCCGTATCCTAGTCCGTACTGTTCCGTCGACTGCCGCAATCCTTCCGGTCGAATTCCGGTAACCTGCAACGTATAATCGACGTTTGCACGCGACCGTAAGTCAAATCCCGTAGATTTGAGTCGGCTTAATCCGAGACTTGTACCATTGCGACTGCACCGTCGCTGCTATTCTAACGCCGCGACTCACGCACTGATCTGATACCCTGGCTAAGAGATGTGAGCCGGCGTTTATTTCGAAGAAAACGCCGCACATTTGCAATCCCAAGAGAATCTCTACAACATGTCAAATCAATCCCATTAATCACCTCATGTCAAGTACAAGAGCACCCATACTTTCTTTCTCCACAAGTTAAGTAACCACCAAAGTCAACCAATCCATCACCTCACCCATCACTCACATCCATCACCCATCTCCCATCACTTCTCTCCTTACATCCTCTCTCTCCCTCTCATTTCTCAACACAATCCCAAGCAAAAGAGGTGCATACGTCTAAGCCTTTCCATGGAGAAAAAAATGTGATTTGTGTGGCCCACTGTCCCATCCCTTTAACCTTCATCCTAGTCATTCAAACCTCATCTCCCTCCATCAAAGTGAAGCTCAAGGAGATTGGCTTTCCAACGGACCAAGAGGATCGACGATGGGTGCTTCTATAGGTTTAGATTCCATTATTTTTAGTTGAAGGGCCAAGTGAGGCCTACCGATTGATGGTTTGGATCTCACTTTGGACCCTAGGTGTAGCCGATGGCCCACCTTGATGCTCATGATCATTCCATGATGGGACCATTCTCCATGGACCCCATCATGATGTTTATTTTCTTGCTTAAATAGGGTCATCTAGACCTTTCATTTTGGTGGAGAAAGGATCTTCACCATTGATTTTCAATTTGATGGGCCCACATGCAATGGGACCCACTTGATGTATGATCGATTTCAAGGGAGGGCCCATAGTGTCGGGGTCTCTCCATCATGCGTGTCCCTCTCTCTCTCTCTCTCTCTCTCTCTCTCTCTCTCTCTCTCTCTCTCTTCCCTTTTGTGATGAAATGGCTGTGTAATCCGCTTGGATGCACCCCACCATGAGGCATGTGTTGGATCCAAGTCATTTGTAGGTGAGGCCCGCTTTATATGTATTGTATACACACTATCCATCATTTGGTGGCCCACCTGAGCAGGGCCCACCTTATATTTATGTGTTGTGCCAAGCCGTCCAACATCTCTGGACGCTGGACGTGAACTGTATATAAAAAAAAAGATTCCTTTTAGATTTTGCGGTGGGCGACTCATTCAGGCCCCACCTTGATATATAAATTCAATCCACGCTGTCCATCCCTTTCCTTAGACTATTGTAGGTATTGAGCCGAAAAATGGGGCTGATCCAACTTTCTGGCGGGCCATGCTTCAGAAAAACAGTGATTTTCACCGTTTAAATGCACCTACATTTTTCTACATGCTGAAAGATGCCCAATATTGGGCATGACGAATTTGTTATGATCTGTAGAGACCAATGGCTGGGGTGGATTTGCTTGATGCGGGCCCCACGAGTGAAAAACCATGAAAAAACAAGATTTTTCAAAAAATAAAAAATAAAACCAACAGCAGCATTGCTGCTGCTGCTGTGTCAGAGGCGCCTGCGCCTGCGCCAGCTGTGGGCGGGCAGTAGGCAGGACCCACGGCTCCAACTGTGGGCCCCACCATGATGTATATTTGTCATCCAACCCGCTCATATGGTGGGCCACTTCCAGCAGTGGGCCCACACCAAAAATCAGCCGTATACACGACTCAGGTGGCCCACATCATAGGAAATAGTTAAATTGAATAGTTACCTTTGAAACCTTTTTCTGAGCCACAGAAGTTTTGGATTAAGATGAAATTTGTTTTCCCTTTTCATCCAGGCACGTGTGGCCTTATGAACGGATTAGATGGCATATAAGCGTTATGGTGGGCCCCACGTGGGACCCACAGTGATGTATGGGTTTCATTCACACCGTCCGTCCAGGGGACGATGTGTGTGTGCGCGTGCGTGTGTGCATGTGCGCATGTGTGTGTGCACGTGTGTGTGCGTGTGTGTGTATATATATATAATATTATATACAATATTGTATATATATATATATATATATTATATAATTTATATATTATATTATATATAGTATACAGGATGGTGGGCCTTCATGTGGACCCCCCACCATGATGCTTGTGTTGCATACAACTGTCCAACCATTTTGAAAGCTCCTTTTACAGGCTTGAGACTAAAAATAAGTCAGATCTATACTCCAAGTGGACTCCACTTTGGTATAAATATAAGGCCATAGGATTAGGCCCATCTTGATGTATTATGGCCCGTTGTTGGGGCCCACTTGAGCATAGACATGGGGCCCAATTGGTGTGGCCCATCTAATGTACATAAGGCCCATGTGATTAGGCCCATTCGATGTATTTGTGGCCGTTGTTGAGGCCCACCTTGATATGAATATAAGGTCCATTGTGCTGTATTCAAGGCCCATGGGTTATGGCCCATTGTAATGTGCACAAGGCCCATTGATGCGGCCCACTTGATTTATATAAGGCCCATATGAGGCAGCCCATTTGATGTATCTAAGGCCTATGGGTCGAGGCCCAATAAGATGTATATAGGTCCATTGCAATGTGTGATTTCCTATGGTTTGAGTAATGATATTTTATGGCGGGCCATGCCTTGGGAGCAATGTTGGTTTGACGTCCACATTGTAAGAATAATGTTGGTTAAATGTCTGCATTATAACTCTCCCTAGGGCCCATTAGTAGGCCCATACTTGTTGATGGTTCATCACTTTTTAACATGCTTAGTATATATCCATGATTCATGCCCATACGCATCATATGTATGCTTGATATAAGGAATGTTTGATCATTGCATAAGCCGTTGGGCTCAGACATTTACGGGACTCCTTATGAGATGGAGTGCCCCACATGAGCGCGTGGTACGGGCGAGATTGCTGCATGACTGACGGTGTGACTCATGCATTTCGCATTGTGTGTCATGATTCACTGCACACCCTAGCGACATTAAGGTCGTGACCTCCACAGACACATCGTGGATGGTCGTATCGGATACCGAAAATATTGGTTCTAGCATTGTGGGCACTTAGGATGTCCTTGGGTAAAAATTTCAGAACCATTTTGGTACCAAGAGATGCTCCAACGTCTAGACCGAGTGGATACACGAGCGCCCGAGTGTCAAATATCAGTAGGCCGCGTCTCCCACTGTGTCGTAGTCGGTTAGAAGGGGGTGTGGCCTTATCCGCCCGAGTGAGGGGGCTATAAGCTAGGCTGAGTTTGACCAGCTCGCAAATGAGTCTGCTATCGACGAGCCGGGTAGGTATTGGCAGACTACTGGTCAAGCGGATAGTGTGGTCTCTTCCACTTGCTTGACTGTATAGCTAGGGAGAAGGCAGTCAGTGTAAGGTGTATTAGACCCCGGTGATATCCAGAGAGGAACTGTACTGATATGTGTACTTAATGAGTACTGGCACGCTTGTTTTGCATCTCGCATATGACATTTGGCTACATAAGCCTTGCATCGCATGGCCTTGGTATGGCCAATAGCATTCATGCCTTGCATCACATAGCTTTGGTATAGTTGATAGCATTCATGGACTTACCGCATATTTCCGCATTACTCTGATATTGTACACTTGGCGCTTGCCTTGCGCACACACTTACACCACCCTCTAAGCTTTTGTAAGCTTATGCACGATCGTTGCGTGCAGGTGTCGTTGGACAGCAGCAGCATTGAGGCAGGAGCGCGTACCTGATCATTTTGGAGCTTTTTGATCACCTTGTATTTTCCTTTCCACATTGTACTTAAAAGTTTTTGATATAGTGGATATGTGGTGGTGTTATTTTGTGACTTGGTTATGCTTGTGGTTATGCTTCATTACAAAAAAAATCATACTGAAAATCCTCCTTGTAGGATCCCAGGATCGGAATCTGGCATGGGAGTACCGGGATCCAAGAATAGGGCACTACGGAGGCTGTCGGCGCCAGATTCGGCGATCGAGAATTTTGTGAACCCGTTTTGTGAGTTTGGGGCATGACACATCAGCCCTCAAGTTAAAGAGAGCTTGGACTATCTTCATTGATCACGACAGCAATTTATGGGCTAAATTCATGAGAGCTAAATACGAAGTCATGCAGCCTTAGGGTCTAGCAGCTCAGTGCCATTCTGACTCCCCAACTTGGACTCAGGTGAGGAAACTCCTCAACCTCCTAGCTGCCAATTGTCATCTGTTGCTAGGTAATGGAAACAACAATTTCTCGGAAGTGGATTGGATGGGGCTAGGCCCTCTCAAAGGCTACCTTCATGACAACCTTTCTCCTCAGCCCCAAAATCTGAATATTAATGAGGTCATTGGCTCTGAGGGCCTATTCCATAATAACTCTTTCCATGCCTCCCTGCCAAATATAGTTCGTCACCACATCATTTCGATAAGCCTGTCCCTTCACCAGGGAGAGGACCGTCTCATTTGGACTAGAGAAAGGTCGGGCCCATTTTCCACCAAATCAGCCTGGCAGGTCATCAGATCCCATCGTCAGTAGCGGTTATGGGCTAGATGGGTGTGGCATTCTCATCCCCATCTCCCCCCCCCCCCCCCCCCCCAAAAAAAATAATAATAATAATAATAATAATAATTTGTCATCTTCTCTTGAAAAATCCTTTACAAGGCAGTCCCGGTTGATATTAGCGTGAAGAAAAAGGATATTCAAATGGCTCCCTCCTGTGTTTGCTGTAAGGCCGGTAGTCGAAACGAGGAATCCCTCGACCACCTCTTTGTAGAAAGCGAGATAGCTTCAACCCTATGGTCCTATTTCTCGTCCACTTTCTTTGTAGATTTACTCCCCAACCAATCTGTGGGAGGCAGAGTCTTACAATGGTGGGCTATTGCTAAGGAATCGTCCCCTTTGGGTATGCTTAGAGGGATCACTCCGGCCCTCATCCTCTGGGAAATCTGGATAGCGAGGAACGAACAGCGTTTTGACAACCGTCACATCAGGATACAGCACTCCATCAACCAAGTTCGGTCTTGGCTCACACGCCTGTACAATGCTTTTCCCCTTCCGCTGTGTAAATCCCAGAGCAATAGCGAGGTAGTTGTAGTCCTCGGCCTTCCACTGACGATTAATCCCCTCCCCACTATGTCTGTGGTGAAATGGACTTGCCCATCCAGGGGGTGGGTAAAGTTGAATGTTGATGGCTCATCCAAAGGTAACCCGGGTCTGTCTGGAAGTGGGGGAGTTTGTAGAAATGAGAAGCGTGATTTCCTCTTTGCATTCTCTAATGGATGCGGTGTGGGGTCAAACTTCATGGCAGAAGTCAAGGTGGTGGTCGACGGTTTGAAGCATTGTAGGCAATTCGACTACACTAACGTTGAGGTGAAGAGTGACTCCATCGCTGTCGTGGATTTATTCTCTAATAGAGGGAATGTCCCTAGGATCGTCTTCTACTGGAAAAACCAATTCGACAATTTTCGGGCCGCTCTTTCCATTTCTGTTAAGCATATCCCTAGGCAGTCGAATGCAGTGGCAGATAGCCTGGCTCTATGGGGTAGCTTAAATCAGCAACATCGGTTATTCCAATCTACCTCGGATCTCCCCCGTATCACTCGTGGGGAGCTGGTTCTCGATAGAGCTGGCTTGGGGGCAATTAGTTTCTTGTAGCCAAAAAAAAAAAAAAAATCATCAATCTGTGAGTTTGCTTGTTTTCTTTCTGTTCAGCTCTTTATGATAGGCGGGCCCAGTCCTTTTTCTCTAGGCCTCCCCAAATTGTAAATCCTCCTTTTGGAATTGAATAGATCCAGGGCCGTTGGATGGCCTTTTTTTTTTGAAAAAAAAAATCTCTCATACTAAGTGGTCACAAAAGTCTCTAAACATAGTAATAGAATGTAACGCCTTGAAATTCGGGGGTCGAGTATAACTCAGCTCCCGAGTTTCAAAACATCACTTATGCAACATATGCAATGATGGATGTATGTTGTCTGTATGAGTGCATAAAACATGGAGTAGATTAAGCCAAACTGCAAACATAATCCAGGAATAGGTGAAATCTGCAAGCGGAAGACTTAAAGAAATATATATGTATATCTACGTAAGTCCCTGAGATATATATGCTCTGCCAGGTCATAATTACAAGTGTTTGTTTTCAAAATATAAGTATCAAAATGAAATCATCTATTATAAAGAAAACCCAAAATCCCCGTAGATCAGGACACGGCTCACATGAACCCGCCTGATAACTGCATAAAAGAAAACGCGTCCTCGTCATCCTCATACTCCTGCTCTGCCTCAGGGGTCGCATCATCATCTGCATCTAAGACAGAGTCTGGTTGGTGTTGAAACACCGTCCCAGAATGTGAGAGTGAGTGATCAACTCAGTGGAACTATACAGTAAGAGTTAACATGTTATCAAATCAATCAAGCAGTAATGATAAGGCAATACAATCAAACACGTCCTAATTACTCTTGTTAATGCAAGGATGTATGTAGAAATGATGCATACTCTCGCCTGCACTCCCTCAGCGTCTTCATCGTACGGTACGAATGACAACCTCCCGTAATGCCCACGATGCCAAAGCAGATGCAATGCGGTGCATGAACATGATTATCAAGTTGTTATTAGTCCTTTTCATACAGCAAGATTGGGAAGCTAAGGTTCCTTCCTCATATTAATTCCCAACGGTGATCCATTCTAGGGTCGTCAGTCCTAAACAATCTCATACGATCATATGGTTCTAGGTCATTGTAAAGGGCTCGTCACCAATCAATGCATACCTATCATACCTTAGTTACTACCCTAAGGCTTGTCGCCTCAATGCAGTATTAAGGTATGCTCGAGGTCACTACAAAGGGCTCGTCACCAATCAATGTAGGCCTACAGCACGAATATAGTGTCCCATACCACCATAATCGACTCACGAGTCTGGTGTGCTCACTGGTCACTACGGGGAGGCTCGTCACCCCAGCGTAGGCCGATAACTTGATCACGGTGTCCCATACCACCATGCCTAGCTCATGAGTCTTAGCGGATCAAGGTATAATGGTTAACGGGATTACATTGGTAAGTTTAGTACCCTAGATTCAAACAATAGCGTTCATATATGGTGCACATCCACCGGGACAATCGGGTTACTTGACGAGCTCGACTAGCACGAGCGCACGTTGAGTTGAACGACATAGAGTGCGCAAACACCCCGTGTGGCCAAACCACTACCGATAACCCTAATACGACTCGGGTTCATCAAACATGTCCTACGTGGTGAAAACAACATCGGCCACGAACTCAAGGTTTATTACCGATTCCCTGGACTATTTCATAGCCCCAAACACAGTCAAGTATAATAGATATTCATACCAGCAATTCAGAACAGTAATGGATCAAAAATTCTAATCATACAGTATGTGAGCATTTGATGAATATCAACTTAACATGGATATACACATAAGTAGTGCCTGAATTTAAACAACAAGGAATGTAAATTACATGTAGGAAATCATACACACCGATAAGATAGTTGAGAATCTCTTCTCAACACCCGTAAATAGGATAATATTTTACACACTAGATCATTCAGACATTTCTACAAACACTTAGACTACATATTCCAACATACATGACATATGTCGGTGATAACACACATTTGGACAATTCCTTTCGCCAAGGAGTTGACACACATACAACTAGCACAATTGCACGACAATTAATCATGGTAAACACATGTTCGTATTTCATACATATACGATACTTTCTACATATACAAGGAATACACAAATCTCAATATAGCTCACATATATCAGGAACACAATATAAACATCGCATTTGTCATGTGAAATTGCACCCACAACAACAATAAACCATTAACCGACATTGAAAGCCTTGAAAACCATAACCTATACGAATATAGTCCGCACCTTAAACCAGAAAGTGCGCAACAGATCAGATTTAGACGATAAGTCTTCGTCAACGACGACTAGATAACCTAAGGCATGAATAAAAAGAGCTACATCAACACTTAGACTATTCGAAGCTACAAAACAGGTTAGGGTTTGATTGACTTATCCAAGAATAAACTTAGAATTGCCGGAATAACGATTCAGAAGTGATAGTTTAAGAACACAAAATAACAGGGAAGAATCTCAAGATTATTCACCAACTTCTCTCTCACTTTCTCTCTCTTTTCCTCTCTCTCTCTCTCTCTTAGCTAGGGTTTAGGAAATTCGTATGGAATTTGAGAGTAAGGGTTTAAGGTCTTTATATAGGCTTAAAATTGATGAAAATAGCCCCAGGGCCAAGGTATACTTAGGTTATAACCAAATCGGGTCTATTTCGATCCAACGAAGCGCTTCTGGTGGTCTTTTTTTCACGTGCGGTCGAACTTAAGCTCACTGACCATAGATCTAGGTCAGGTTGAGTTTTAGTACCGATCGGATTTACAGATCACTCATGGCGGACCAATCTCAATTCAATGGTCACCGAAACTCGATCAGGTCCACCAGCACTATGACATGCCTGGGCCATCTTCCCTGATCCGAGGGTAAATTTGGGTCAGAATCCAATGGTCAGATTGCTTAAAATCATCGCGCAAGCGACACGACTCAGATTACATAAATTCATATTTAATTTCTCACCTTTCTCACACTTTTTACTCCGGACTCAAGCAAATCAACTCAGGACATCATCTAGACTTAATTTTTGAGGTGATTGTCAAGCCCAACAAGGTGATCATAATTGTCTAAGATCATCGCTATCGGACTTCCGACGCGCAGTCCAGGTCCGATACAAAGTTTCCAAGTACTCCCGAGAGCAACTGGATTTAGCGTTGAATCCTAGATTTCAGGGTAACATAGCGCTAACGATTCTACAGGTTTTGAGTCTTGCAGATCAAATTTAAAGTGATTGGTGTTAATTTCATAAGTAATCGAGTTTAGCGCTAATTAACCCACAAATAACTTCTAAAGAATTTGAAGTAGTACTCGGGTCTTTGCACGAAATTTTTCGGGTCATTACATAGAATCAGTATGGTTCATAATCCTTTTGATTGGGGCTCAAAATGCAGATAAGGAATGATGCATTGTGATTATCTTTTGATTTTCAGTCAATTTGTACCCAACATTTATAAAGGTTCCTATCATCTGCTCCATCTTGCGAATATGATCATTGATGGGGCAGCCGACTAATATCTTGTATTCCTATAACTCTACTTCCATTATTTGAACTTTTGCATCTGACTTATACGCATAGGAATTTGCTAATGAATCCCATATCCCTTTAACAGTCTTATGTACTTCATACGGTCTTATGCACTTCATACATTTATATGAGTTATTTGTGAATTGTGCTAATAATTAAGGCATTACAGGCAGAACATTTTTATTTAAACTACTTGTTCTAACGGTTCATTGTGGCCCTATGTTCTCCTAGATTTTTGTTATAAACCATTATAAGTTCCTCTTAAAACTCATTTAGAGTATGCAAAATGTCTTCCATGTCCAGAATATTTCGCACTGCGCAGGACCAGTTTTCATAGTTGTTGCCGTTAAATTATTAACCCTTGACTTGTTCAACGATTAGTGCCTTTGTGGTCATCTCTATACATTGCATCAAGTATTATTTCTTAGCTATGATATATGATATTTACGCTAATCATCAACCTTTCTATTTGTTATTTAAATTTTCAAGTTATAAAAGTGATCAATCCATCTCATATGAGATTCGAAAGTCCATATATTTAAATGGGCGGTGCAAATCAAGTTCTCTGAAATAATATGAACTTGACGCTTTTATGACTATTTATTTATCTAACTTACAACCCACCATTTCGAGTGCATGCATCATTTGATTGAAAAGTCTAAGATCCCACTTAGGTTATATACAATCTTAAATTATAAAAATTATAAAGATAATTCTAGCATAAGTTTTCTATTATTTAATAAAACCGGAAATAGTTCTTATCACATTGAGCATAATTGTGACACACATATTTACCTTATCATCAAGTTTAAAGAAAACAAATGTTAATATGAATAAAAAGTCATTTCATCATCATTGATCATATCTGTTTGTGATAGATCCCAATCATCACCATTAACGATCGTCATTATATGAGCTAAAAAAAAAAAGAGCAATTTTGTTCTCCACAAAGCTTAGATATATGCTTTAGACGGCTCCCAGTAACAACAACAACGACAACAAAAACAAAAATAAAATAAAATCTTCTCAAATTCTCTCCTTTGTGGACTCTCAGATTTCTTAGCCACATGCTGAAAATTCCAATACGGAAAAGTTCCATGGGATCCAATGTGATGTCCTAGTGACATCCACTCTATTTTTCCTGTGGTTTCGTCACGGGCTAATATTAGGACATGGGTCCAAAAATTAGAAAAATCCCAAACTCAAGTGAGGTACGTCATGGGAAGCAGGGGGGATTGAATACCCACATTTGTGGTGTGGTCCCTTGCGCTTTGATCAGTCTTAATTTTTTTTTTGCTCATGCCCTAAAATGAGCTGGTAAAGTGGATGGACAGCGCGGATATAATACATACATCATGGTGGGGCCCACAAAGCCTTTCCACTACCGAGCTAGGCAGCGGAGGGGAATCCGAGTCCAGAAGACACAGGCTCCCCTTTATAGATTAAGGACCACACATCTTCTGACACTTAGGGCCATATATTTCATCTCTGAAAAATAGGAATTTTATGACTCTCGGTCCAAGGATATGGACATAGTTCCTCAGTCCATGAGTTCGTCTAAGTGGGCCCCACAAACATTGGAAATCCAGAAGGTTGATCTGATGGTTCCTTCGATGGATAGTGTCCCAAATATCTCTTAAATTGGGAGATCCTATCAATCCAATCTTTATCACCTTTTTCCATTCAGTTACGACCGTTGCTATATTATTTTCTTAACCGTCTATTTTCAGACCACGATCAAAGTGCTAGAATTGATTAAAAGGTGAGATATTTAGAGCATATATCATCCACGGTTTGAATCCTAAGATCAACGGTTACGATCACCAAACTGTGAACCGGACTAGCACGATAGGGTCCAAGGACGCTCATACTGGGAAAATATCACGTACGTTTTAACATTCGAGATGTGTGGGGCCCACTTTGATGTGTATGTAGAATCCAAACCGTGTATCTGGTGATCCTCCTCATGTTCATTGTACATGCCAAGAACCATTCAGATAAAAAACTCAGGTGGGACACACATCAGGGAGCAATAAACAATCACTCCTAGCACTTATATATTCACTTGAGTTTCGCTGTGTCACTTCATCCTCGTGGTGCCCATGTGATTATTATTTTGGATGATACATAAATAGCACGGCTGTCACCATATTCCACCTAGAAATTTCTAAGGTTATGCATACCCTCCCCAATGTCCCCCATTTTTTGTTTTGTGTGGGAAATATAAGCCATGAAATAGGCTGAATTTTGGGTGTTAGGTCTGAAGTTTGGGAAGTCATTTAATGGACGGGTTGGATGGAAATATTACATGAAATTGAGCTCCACACAGCTCTAACGTATGTCAATTACCATCCGTCCGAACGTACGTGATCATTCCCGATCTCGGGGGCCGGGAGTGATGTAATTCATCTATTAAAAACCGTACTAAGAGACCGAAGTGATCATGAATTGACCATGCCTCTCGTGTGGCTTCAGTACACACGTGTGACATATTTGCTGAATCTGGTCCATTCATCAAGTATGGCCCACTACAATGAGGATTTTTCTCAAAATTAAACTTGTTACCATCATTAACAAGGCCATGATATTGCATTAAATATTGGCCTTTACATTTGCTGACCATTCATTTTTATCATATAAGTGTGGTCCACTTCATCAGATTAATTATAATATTTTTGAATCAGAATAATTTCACTAGAAGGCCATCTGTTGAACGCTTTGATCTACTACACGTGTAAAAAATCTTCATATGTTCCGCGAAGATCCTCCTCCATCTCATGCTAGCGAGTGCTCTTAGGATACTTCTATTGGAGGGCAACATGAAAAGTTGGGTCCTAGTTGTTGGCGTCGTTGAGACCTTTGAGGTCCATGTCGTACTCGTGGGACCCACTGGAGAAAAGTATAGAAATATCTGATAGACTGTAGATTATGATCACCTACATGATCTGTACAAATCATATGTAAATTCATCAACATCTGAACCGTTCAAACCATGGGATCATTTGAAATTAAAAATTAAACCGTCAATTATTAGAAAAAATGGACGGATATGATGGAAACTATTTAAAGATTAATACGTAACAAATAAATGGAAATTAATCGTATATTTAAAATTTTAAAATTATTATTATTTCTTTATAAAACATATATTGTATTTATCGTAGGATGGACGGTTTAGATTTATGTTCTTATATTCCTCTTTGAAATTTAATTTTTGAAAGTGTATGGATCTCCATACTCTGTCGGAACACGAACATCTCGTTATAAAGATATTCCTCATGTCAGATTCCACCCGGTAACATACCGTACATACTTACAGCTGGTAGCCGGTTAATCGGGAGCGGACTAGGTGGTACACGGGTTATACTTTAGTGGGTGTTTCCCTCATCGTGGAGCCTACCTTGATTTGTTTTGGTATATCCATACCGTCCATAAGTTTTTTAATATAATATAAAAAAAAAAAAATTATATTCAAATTTCAAAATGGCCACACAATAGGTATTGAATTTCCACAATTAAAAACTTCGTGGAGGTAACAAAAGTTTTGGATCCAGCTGATATTTATGGTTTCACATCATCCAGGTCTGAGTGACATTTTCAACATGTTGGATGGAAAATAAACATTTCAGTGGGCCCTAGGAAGTTTTTAATGGTGAGCGTTCAATGATGGATGTTTCCTATGATGTGGTCCACTTAAGACTTGGATTTGTTTTAATTTTTTGTAAAAAGCGTAAAATAATCTGGAACAACTGATGGACGGAGTGGATGTACAACACGTATCAAGGTTGGCCCCACGGTTGGAGAAACATCCAATACGAAGTTACACGAGTCACACATAATCCGCTCCACGGTAATCGCCCGCACGAGTCAACGACAAATACCAGAGCTTTCGCTGAGAGAGTAACATGGATACTCTGGCAGCACGAAACACTTTATACACATGCACTTAAAAATTCCATACGTGTGCATTTGGTAACGAAAAATACTGTACGAATTTTGGGTCCGAAATTCGATGGTTATTATGCCATAAATACATTGGGAGAAAAAAAAAGGGACATGACTTAGCATTTGAATGACATCTAATGGACAGCAATGAAAAAGTTTCAACCGTCCAATTTCAAAAAATAGATAGCCATTGACCAGATATTAGAATTATCTCATCAGACCAAAATTCGTTTTTCAATCTATCCTTGTTGGGTCCCAAGATTATCATGGTTTTATTTGAGTTATATACGTGACACGTGTGCAAAGTCTGAGCGCATGTGTATGTACCATTACACTCTGGCTGAGTATCAATAACCCCATAGAAAAGCTGTAATACTGTCTCTAGCAATGCCATGCTCCGTACGTTTGAGAGAGAGAGAGAGAGAGCTGATATCTCTTTTACGGCTGTTTTTGCACTCTCTCATCTCTTATAAACACCCAAATCCTCTCTCTCATCTCTCTCCTAAAAACCCAAATCCGGCCATCAGATTCTCTCTCTCTCTCTCTCTCTCTCTCTCTCTCTCTCTCTCTCTATTCCTTACATCTCTATATAATGAGAATCCGCAACAGATCCATGCAACTGTCCTTCTCTCTCTCTCTTCCACCCCTAACACCCTCAGATCTACTACCCCATGATAAACAAGATCAAGATCAAGAAGACCCACTAACAGTACCCAAGGAAACAAGATCTGGGTTGCACCCAATGGCGCACCACCTGAATGATCGATCCGACGGCTTAAATTCCATATTGATGATCAACAAGGGATGTTGCATGGTCTCTCCCCCCATTGCCGAACAATTAGAGGTGAGGAATCTCCATTCCAATTTCTCCTTGGGTGTTGATATTTACACCCACCTTATTTATTTGATACACCCTTTTCTTTTCTGCTTCGGTATTGTATTACCAAAAGTAGGAAGAAAGGGTGTACCTATTAAAAGTGTGGATGGTTTTTTATCATCTCCCTCATATTATAGAGCACTACTCATCTAAAAACAAAACCCAAATGGAAATTTCAACCCCATATTTTTATCATGTAGTAATTAATAAATAAATAAATATGTGGGTATGTGATTTCATGTGTTTTTGCAGGCCATAGGAGGAAAAGAAAAGGAAGAGGAGGAGAGATGGAGTGCAGGAGAAGAGGGTTGTATGAGGTAAAAAGAAATTTAAAAAACAAAAAATCAACACCTTTAAAAATCTTCAAGGGTACAATCATAAGGGCAGCATTTCATGTTAAATCATCCACATTCCACAATCTGGACCACTGAAGGGCGCACACACAAAGAAAAGGGTCCCCCCCCCAAAAAAAAAAATAGAACATGGAAAAGTATATAAAAAATAAATAAGAGCATATAACTTAAGGGTAGGACCCTACTCATGGCTCAGTGGTAGACACGGTGTGTTTCAACGCTGAGGTCATGGGTTCGAGTGCTCATGTGGTGTGTGACTGTAAGTGTGTTTTAAAAAATAACTTATAAGGGTAGACTTATAATTTCGTCCCATGCCATTGCAATAACTAGTGCTGCATGTTGTATGGCAAGCTTGGATGTGGGATATTCATGTTCCAGCTCATCTAGAATGAGTTTTTGCAGTGTGGGTGTGTGCGTATGTTAAAAGAAAAGAAAAGAAAGGAAAAAAGAAAAAACTGGCCACCAATGGTGCATTTTAGAATAAGAAATTGATTGTAGCTGTAATAAGCTTTGGTGTGTTGGGCTGGTAATCTTCCATCTGAAAATGGTAATTTCAAAAACTAGTGGTACATGTTGCATGAAAAATATAAACAAGTAGGTGGAGTTAGCCCTAGCCTTGTGGGCTAACAGGCAAAAAGGTGCATTTTGGCATGAGAAAATGGTCTATCTAAAATAACCCATGTTGCATTTTGTTCATAATCTTTCGAAAATGGTAATTGGATTAACATGTTGTTTTCACATCCATCCATATAATCCATGGCAGTTAACGTAGTGGGTGCGTGGAAAAAAGAGAAGGGGTTGTATTTTTTCATACTCTAATCTTTGAATCCATGAGGAGAGAAGTGCTTAAATGGAAATAAAAATAATATTAGTGAATGAACTGACACTTACAGTTATAGGGCTCTGGCTCCAATCTACCTTTCATCAAAAAAGAAATTGACACTTACAACGTATCTAATGTGCTTATATAAATAAAAAGGCCCTAAAGTCTTAATTTAACTTAAACTATACAACTTTTATGAAAGAATAAACTTACTAAAAATAGTAAAAATGCATTTAATCCTACCCAAGCTTGTAAAAAAAACTCTTGCATAACCAAAACAAAGACTTTATACCCCAATCAGAATCTTAAAACCCTAAATTGGCAAAAATGTAATAGCATGTTTTGAATGTTTTTTTATTCTTATTTTTTTTAACACACACATACTAACACCCACCCACACACACACAATGGGTACTCGAACCCATGACCTCAATGTTGAAACTCACAGAGTCTACAACTGAGCCAGACCCAATAGCATGTTTTGAACTTAAATGCCATTTTGACCCAAAAAATGGTCTTTTTTCGATGAATTCCTCGAGGTCAACTGACTATCATTTGCCACATTTTACGGCCCGTCCATAGTTTTCTAACAACATATTAAATGCACAAATACAATAACCAGTCGCAAAGTTATAGGCGTTGCAAGCTATAATGCATGTTTAGACCACCTTTGTCCAATCATGGCCCTCTAGCCCAATTCCGTGCGATCCTAATACTCCATTAACTCATCCCTAACCCATCCTACATAATAGAGATAAAGAGTTAAACCTTATCTTGTTAGTGATGCATTTTGGAGAAGGAGACTGATTCTAGCTATAATGAACCTTGTTATGTTGTGTTAATAATCTTCCATGATAAAATAGTAATTTAAGAGTAGTGAAAAAATAATAACAATTTCAATATTACTGTTTGCATGGCGGATTGTGGTGCTTGGCTTACAGGAGCATTTTAGAATTAAGATATATATTGATATGAGTTATGATAAGCCTTGGTGTGTTCGGGCACTTTGCTGATTTGTGTGTTTGTATTGTAACTGACAGGAACGCAAACGTGGATTGTGAGGGTCTACAGACCACTTCAAACCTCTCATTTTCTTGTCCAGGTGATAGTTCACCACCATTTTAAAGTGAAGAGTTAATTTGATACTCTGGCTAAGGATGATGCTTGATACGAAGGCACTTAAAAATGGTACACGTGGCAAATATTAACTCGAATTAAACCAATTAAATTATGGAACCCGCTGTCACTAAGTTCTATCATAAATCAGATTATATTAGTTTTAACAACTCTAGCCTCTGATTTCTGGACACTTGGGTTTTGAAATAAGACCATATTAATTGTTTAAAAACGTTGGACATGTAATCCAACAGAAGAGAGAAAATAATAATTATGTAACAATAATTCTCATGAGAACTACGGCCACATTGAATTCAATTTTGAGTTCCGGTTTGTATAGCAAGTGGAAAACTCATATTTTTTCATAATATTCATGATGGAGAGTAGGTAGCAGACACTTCCACAGCAAAGATGACTAGAGAAGGCCCGATCGTGGGCATAAACTATCCGAACAGTCACAACCTTAAATCAGTCATATCTTGCAAATGGGATGAGTTTTTCGATATATTATATATGATTTTGGGGTAAGACCTACTTAAGCAAACCAAGCCACTACGTAAGGTTGTCCATGCCGGATTTGCGAGATTCCATCATATCAACGATTAAAAGCATTGTTTAGTTTTGTTTACAAATAATAAGTTTTAGTTTGAGTATAACTTTTGATCCTTTGAGTTGTAGAAGTCGTGCCCAACGTGAAAAGGGCTTAGAAAAGCTAAAGAGAATAATGTGGTTGGGCCAAATTTAACACTTACTATTTTTAACCAAAAACCACCAAGTCTAGTAGGAATAGAGGTCGTTAAGTTTACTATTCATAATAAGTCACGTTTTTAGGGTGTTTGTGTTGGAGTCTAGGTCTAAAACTCCAATCTAGATTTGAGTTCCTTATTTAAAGAGTTGTAATTTCATTTTTATCATCAATTAAGTCATTTCAAATTTATTAGGAATTATTCTTGTTTTTGTCCCTTGTGGATTTGATAAAAGTTCAATGAGGAGTCTAGAGAGCTCCATGGATTTGGAGTAGTTATCCCCTAAGGAAGACAGTGATCGAACTATTCACATCCCTCCCTGCACCAAGTGGTATCAGAGTGAGAACTCTCCTCGAACCAATGGCAACTAACAACAGAATGGCCCAAATTTTTGTGGACGGTGATTCAGGGATTTGTTATCTATTGGAAAGAATAGAAGCTTTCCACTAGGAGAGTCAGTTGACCATGCAATGATTATAGGCAACCCTCGATCGTATTGCGGATGCACTAATTCCGCCTCGAGCCAAAGGCGGCACTCAGCCACCCGTTATCACTATACGACACAACCCTGTTTTCCATAGAGCTCTTCCAAAGGCAAATAGCAGGGCTATCTCAGATAAGTCAAGCTTCGGCGATGAGGACATTAGTGGCATCATTGGCCGACGACTGGAACATGGAGACAATCGACTAGATCGTGCTGAACGAAACTATTGAGGTAAGGCTGAACTTTCCAATTTTAATTGCTTATTACATATAGAAGATTTCCTCAATTGGTTAACTGAAGTAAAGCGGTATTTTGATTACAGGCACATGCCAAAAGAAAAGAAAGTGAAATTGATTGCGTTCAGATTGAAATTCAATACTTCTACATAGTAGGAGCAATTACAATTATAACGTGTCCGACAAAACAAGGCGCCCATCTGATCATGGCCATGGATGAAACGCCTTCGATCATGATCCTCCCCAGTGATTACGAGCAGGTTATTCCAGCAATACCAAAATTGCCGGCAGCAGAATCAGACCGTCACAAATTACATCGAAGAATTCCAGTGATTGGTAACGTAGAATGATTTGTCAGAAATCGAATCGTAGAAGGTAGTGCAATTAATAGGCAGTTTACGACCAACAATTTAGGACCGAGTTCAAATGCACCCAATCGGGACTGTGGATAAAGCGGTTCAATTAGCGGGTATGGTAAAAACGCAACTTACAAGAGTCCTTACTAGGCCTTATCCTTCGACTCGGGCCCCTATGGTAGGTCATCCGTGGGATTCGGTGCTGGCCAAAGGAAATAAATCAATAGGAGGTCGTTTTCAACTTCCTACAACCACAAACGGTGACATGCGAGCATTCCATTTAGGCCTCAACGTGTAGCGCCCACAACAGTAGGTCCAAGTAGGATGCTAAATCCTTGTAATCGGTCAAGGCCAAACCATTGTTTCCATTTTGGCCAACCGGACCACTTATCAAACACCTGATCTCAACACCTTGCAATTCACTTGGCCATTAACGAAGGAGGTGTTGAAGGTGGAGCAGTAAAAGAAGGTCCTCGATTTGATAAGAATGAATAAGTCATTGAATAAAGAGCTGGTGACGAAGAATGATTGGTCGAGGATCATGAAGAATCCTTGGTCGTGAAGTGATTATTATACACTCTAAGGAAGGAGGTGCACTCGCAGCGGCATAATATATTCCACACGCGGTGTACTGTCAACGACAAGGTCTGTGATATGGTCATAAACAGTAGCGGTAGCGAGAACATCGTCTCAAATGTGATGGTGGACAAGTGGCGTTTATCTATAACAGAGTAACATTCCCCCTACTCGATTGGCTTGATAAAAAAATGTGAACGAAACCAAGGTAACTAAACAATGCACTATCTTATTTTCAATTGTTAGGAATTATAAAGATCAAGTACTTTATGACGCAATCGATATGAAAGCATATCATATGTTACTCGGTCGACCATAGCAATCGGACCGTGATACAACCCACTGAGGACGAGACAATGTCTACATCTTCGTCAAGGACGGTCGCAAGATTATCCTTACCCTTATATATGGCACCAGAGAACCACCCTTAGGCTTCTGAAGTGGAGGGGAGCTTCCTCCTAACCACTCAAAATTTTGTAAAGGAATTTAAGGAAACCGATGAGGTGTCTACTATGGTGGTAAAGGATAAGGAATCGGAACCCTTAGACATTTCACTAAGTTTAAGTCCGTTGTTGAACGAATTCAAAGGCCTGAAGAGTTACCCGATGGATTGCCCCCGTGTGAGACATCCAACATTACATAGACTTCATCTCTCGGGTTGACTTGCCCAACCGCCTTCATTATCGGCTGAGTATGAAAGAGTGTGAGATAATTTAAGGGCAGTTGGAGGAATTAATTTGTAAGGGTCTTCTGAGAGTGATCATAAGCCCATACGTCGTGCCAGCTTTATTAACACCAAAGAAAAATGGGAGTTAGTGCATGTGTCGACAGTCTGGTAATTAACAAGATTACTATTAAATACCGGTTTCTGATACCATAGTTGGATGACATGTTTGATATGCTAGAAGGAGCCAAGGTATTCTCTAAACTAGACCTGAGGACCAAGTACCATCAGATTTGTATCCAACCTAGTGATGAGTGAAAGATGGCATTCAAGACCAGGCATTCACGTTCGTTCTGAAGTACAAGTCAAGGCAGTAGAATAAGGTGGCTGATATGCACTTAGTCGTTGTACATCATTACTGGTTACGATGAGCAATAAGGTGGTCTACTTCGACTATCTCAATGAGTTGTATGTCGAGGATGGGGACTTCAATGATGCATGGATGAGGTGCCAAGTGGGTCATCCCAATAACCTATGTATGCAAGATGGTTTCCTCCTCAAAGGGAACCAATTTTACATCCGCTAAAGTTATCTAAGGGAGCATATTATCCAAGAGCTACATGGAGGTGGCATTGGTAGACACCTTGAGTGAGATAAGATGCGGGCTCTTGTTGAGGAACGGTATTACTTGTTGCAATTGGTACATAACGTGGATAAAGTGATGGAGCGATGTCGCATTTGTTAAACTTTCAAGGAGCAGTTTTAAAATACGGGCCTCTACACCTCGTTACTTGTACTTGACAGCCCTTGGGAGAACTTATCTGTGGATTTCATGCTTGGTCTCCCATGAACACAGTATGATGGATTCGATATTCATGGTGGTAGATCGTTTCTCAAAGATGACGCACTTTATCTCATGTAAGAAAACCATTAATGCAACATATGTGGTGAATATATTCTCCAAAGAGGTCGAGCAACTCCACGGGGTTCTCGAGACCATTACTTTTAATCGCGACACGAAGTTCATTGGTCACTTCCAGTAGACTTTATGGAATCGATTCGGTACATGACTTCAGTTTAGTAGTGCCTACTACCCGCAAACCGATGGGCAGACTAAAGTTGTAATTCACACATTGAAAAATCTCATCCAATGTATTTCAGGTTCCACACTGAATTAATATGATTTGGCCTTGTCTCAAGCTGATTTTGCATTCAATAATATGATAAGCTGCTCGACATGGAAGTCTCCATTATATATTGTTTATGGTCGAGTGCCCCACCACACACTTGACCTAGTCCCTTTACTCAAGCTCCCGAGCATGAGCATTGCAGTAAAACATATAACTGACTAAATTGTGGGCATTTATGTGGATGTGTAAGCCAAGTTGCAAGCTTCAAATGACAAGTACAATGAGCAAGCCGACAAGCATCGGCAGCGAAAGGTGTTCGAGGTGGGTAACAATGTTATGGTTCATCTATGCAATGAGAGATTTCTAACTGAGACCTACAACAAGTTAAAGAATAAGAAGATTGGACTGGTACCATTCCTCTAAAAGATCAGTGATAATGCTTACGTTGTTGATCTTCTGGATGATATGGATATATCACATGCTTTCGACGTTGCGGACCTAAACGAGTACCATGAACCGTAGCTGGACAAAAACTCGAGGTCAAGTTCTTTTGAAGTGGAGGGGACTGATGTAAAGTGAGTTGCAGACACTTTTATGGAAAAGATGGACCAAAGAAGGCACGATCAGAGGTGAAAACGATCTGAACATTAGAACCTTAAATCAGTCATATCTCGCAAACCAGGATGAGTTTTTTGACATATTATATATGATTTTAGGGTAAGAGGACCTACTTAAGCAAACCAACCTGCTATGACAGGTTGCCCATACCAGATTTGTGAGATTCCATCAAATCAATGGTCAAGTCCCATTTAACTTCATTTTTACTATAAATAGTATGTTTTAGTTCGAGTATAACTTTTGATCCTTTGAGTTGTTGAAGTTGTGCCTAACATGAAAATGTCTTAGAAACGTTAGGAGAATAATGTGGTTGAGCCAAATTGGACACTTACTATTTTTGGCTGAAAATCACAAAGTCTAGTAGGAATAGAGGTCGTATATAAATAGTAAGTTTACTATCTATAGTAAGTCACGTTTTTAGGGTGCTTGAGTTGGAGTCTAAATCTAAAATTCCATCCTAGGTTTGAGTTTCTTATTTAAAGAGTTGTAATTACGTTTTTATCATCAATCAAGTCATTTCGAATTTATTAGGAATTATTCATGCTTATATCCCTCATGGATTCAATGAAGCTCTTTGAGGAGTCCAAAGAGATCTTTGGGTTTGAAGTAGTTATCCACTGAGGAAGACGATGATCAACCTCATCACGTCTCTCCTTGCGCCAATTCACTTAGGGCCTGTTTGGATTCATGGGAAGTATAGGAAATGAAATAGTGTTTCCCATAAACTCACTTTCAGTTGTTTGGTAAGCCTTTCCTTGTGGGAAATCATGAAAAATACCATTTCCCACTTTCTATATTTGTAGGAAAATAAACGAACTTATTTTTCCACCTCCAACCCTAAGAAATGCATTTTCCTACTGTCTATGAAAATGAATTTCTCAAAGGTTAAGAGTCAAATGTGTTACTATCCATGTTCAATCACCTCACATGTGCCACATGTGTCAAATGAAACATTGTCCATCTTCAATCATGCCTCACACGTGCCACTATGCAATACGTGACTATTCATCTCATCTTATGCCCCACATATGTAAAGAGTTCCCAAATTGCAAATGTGCCACATATGTCACAATCTTTATTCTCATGTGCTCCACATGTGCTATTGTACCACATGTACCACCGTTCATCTTACTTATGCCCCACATATGCAAGGCACCCCATGCACCAATGTGCACATTTTCCATAACCCATTTTCAGTTCTCCAAATATACCACATGCTAATGGTGCCAATGTGCACAAGTGTTATCATCTAACCTTAGTGCCCACATGTCAAATGTGCTAATGCATGTCTTGTGCCACATGTGCCACCGAATAACTTCAAACACCTCACGTATATCATGTATGCTACACTTCAGCTTTAAGTACTCACATATGGCATGTACACCACATATACCACTATTCGCCTCTAAGCATCCCACATGAGCCACATGTGCTAATCTAGCACATGCTAGTGACTACCTAAAATGTTTTCAAGAATATATATATATATATATATATATATATATATATTGCTAAATATATATATATGAACACATATTCTAAATTTTTATGAAAATCTTGTTAAAAGATGAACAAGGAAAATAATATTTTCTTTTCCTTTCTTGGAAATTAGATTTCCCAAAAAAACACTATTTCCTTTCTCATGCTTTTTATGAATCAAAATGCCAAGAATCCAAAATATCAAAAAGTATATTGATTGTTTGGGAACTCTACTGATTTCTTTGCTATTAAAACAACACAAGTTATCACATCAAAGGAAGACAATTTTTCCTTGAGTTTGAGTCCCTACATCGGTGGTAGGCTCTCAAGAGTAATTTTAACACGAGGTCTAGGGTTCAAGTACCAGTAGGTAATGAAATGCACTATAGCATGAGTGTGTGTGCATGTGTACAAAAAATAAAAATAAAAAGGAAGACAATTTTCCTATTGTTTCCAAATTAACATGGGTGAGCAGATCTAGCAATCTAGTATCTGTATCATCAAATAAGAGTATTCTTCGTTCATAATACATGTAAATTAGTACCCATAATTTGAAAAGTATGCAATTTCTTAGGAGTTTCTAACTGCCTGCATGTCATTCACTGCACTTTGCCATAGGACCAAAACATTTCTCCTTTAAAATCTTTGCAACTCATCCACCTTACAAGTGACATGCATGCACAAGTCAATCTACCCCACTGATATTGAGATGACCTGTGATTAGAGCATTCAAAAGCTCGTGTTTCAATGCATCACATGAAGATCATCATCATTGATTCAGGCAAGTCACTGTTTGGATAATCTCAAACACAAAATGGCCAAAGAGTATTTGTTGATTCTAATAAAAATAAACATCTTTAACCTAGGTGGATGGATTTGACTATCCAAATTGTTTCGAGCTTTTGGACCACTTTGGCTCATCGAATTTAGAAACAATGATCATCACAGGAAGAGCCAAGACCTCAAATAACTTAGGATCGAATTTCAGCCCCAACAAGGCCCAGATCAACCCATGGCCTACCCATTTGTCTAGATCCTCTCGCTTTTCTTGCACCACTATCTTTGATTTTCACCCATCAAACAGGTGGTCCAGATTGTTCGATCATGGCAATTTGAGGGCTACACTCCATCCACGGTGGACTCCACAGTTTCAACCATCTAGATCACAACATTTGTATCTCCCTTGTATGGTGGATAAGTCATAACCAATGCTTTTTATCTAACTGGATTTCTTATTTTCCAAATATTATTGAATGGGAGCAGCAGCTGGGAGATGGCAAGAAGAAGAGAGAGCATTTCCATTGAAGAAGAGAAAAGGAAGCATTGACTGGGGAGTTAAAGAAGAGACTACAACAGAGAAAGAGAACAATAACAACAACAACAACAACAAAACAAACAAGAAGTTGGAAGGAGTTTGGATCCATGGCAATGTCAAGAAGAAGAAAGGCAAAGCTTCTGTAGCAAAAGAAGGTTCGAGGTGCAGCCGTGTAAATGGGAGAGGGTGGAGATGTTCGCAACAGACCCTCGTTGGATATTCATTGTGCGATCACCATCTTGGAAAGGGAAGGTTAAGAAGCATGGCGAGCGTCCGCAGCGGCGTCTCCGCCGTAGTAGTTGCACCAACGAATAGCAGCAGCAGCAGCAACAACAATGTGGAGAACGACAACGACAGGTTATCATTGCTATCCTCATTGTCACAAGGAGAAGAGAAGTTGGTGATGATGCTGAAGAATAAGAAGAAGAAAAATGGAATGGTGAAGGCAAGATCCATAAGTAGCTTGTTAGCTAGGGCAAGCACACCAAGGAAAAATAGCCTCAAGTAGCTTACAATGCTTATTAATCTAGGGTTTCCACACTTGCCAACATGGCACACGTGTGTGGAATCGGAACCATTCGTCAGTGGAGGTGTAGGTACCATGTCCTAGCGTGAGAATGAAGTTTGTTCAATGATCAGGTGGGCCCACACACGTGCGGAAATGAGCGGTTAGAGAAAAGATTGCCGGCCAGCCTTCTATGTTCAGATGTACACTTGTGGCCCATCTGATTAGGGTTCCTTGTGGGACGCCAGTCTAATGACCGGAGCTGATTACACACGTGTGCTGTGGACTGCCTTTTGGATAACTCCACGTGTGAAATTGTTTCTATGTATCTGATGGAATTTGATATTGTTATGTTCGTTTTGGATTGGTTTTGAGAGTAGGAGAGGAGAGGGTTTTGTGAAGGTGTGAGTGTGTGGTCGTGGGGATTTTGATTTTCTTTTGGATCTGTACCTTTGTGGGTTTTCTTTAATTGCACACGTGTGTGGTGGACCTGTCATCCCACACGGAGGCACACGTGTATGGGATGGATCAGCCTACATTATTTAATTTTGGCCTGGTCAGGCCATTTCGCACCTAAGATGGACCACCATACAAAATAAGTGGACAGCCACAAGTCGGTTTGTTTTGTACCGGGAATGATCAAGTGCATTCGAGTTTCGAGCTGTGTGGGGCCGTCCGTGATGCTTGAGTGCCATCCAAGCCGTCTATTAGATGTATCTCCTCGTAGTAGGCCTAGATTCCAAAATTCAGTCTGGTATGTTACTTAACTTGGCCACACCGAAGGGAGCAATTGAAAACATTTGGGAAGGGGACTCCCACCACAGAAACTTCCAGCTGGAATGGGGTTCCACCATGTTCCATCTACCCTTTCATCAGGTGTGCCACCCAAGGATAAAGAGATAAAACAAAATTGAGTCCATTCCAAAACTCAGGTGGACCACACCACGTCAATAAATTTACTATGATTATACGTTGCTTTCTTGTGGTGTGTCCCAGAGTTTTAGATCAGGATGATTCTCGGGATGCACAGTGAACATAACGAGGCATACCAGATGGAAGGTGTGGATTTAACGTGTACATTACAGGTGGGCCCCACACGGTTCAAACGCATGGTAATTACCATGTCTTCGAATGTACGTACGTGATCATTCCCGACACATTGCACGTTTGATCTGTGATAACGGTGGGCCACGTCATAAAATTACTAGGGACCGGAGATTGTTGGACTGATCCACTCACTAGGTGGGACACACGCGTTGATGGATCCAAGCCGTTGATTGTGCATTGACTTTGATGGTGTAGTTTGCCTGATGAATAGACCATCCTGGCCGGGTTTCACCCCAGGTGATCTTTTTGGTGCGGGCCACCTTTCGAACGGCTTGAATGTTTTGCATAATAGGAAAGAAAGCATTGTATGTCAAAAGTTACACATGCAACGCCATAAGTCAACACATCTCCTCCAACACTAAAGGTCTTGGTATCGATCCCTAGCTGGGGTACACACTGACATGGGTGTGTACTAACAAGCTAACCCAAAAAAAAAAAAAAAAACACATCTCCTCCAACAATATGTTAGGAAAATCTAGAGCAGTTCACCAACGCTTCTCAAGAATTTTCTTAATGGTGTGTTTTGGTAAGAGAATTATAAACGTTAAATGAAAAAATAAAAAAATAAAAAAATCTGTCAATGTGAAAAGCAGAACGTGAAGATGCATTATGGGATTATTTTGGTTGATTTTCATGCAAATGTCTAAAAATCAACGGTCAACAATAAAAGGCACTTCATTTGCCATTGGTATGCACATGGATTAGCTTTCTTTTATTTTTAATCGATTTCCTTACGAAGAAAAGTAAAGTAATGATGGGCAATTTCTACTACTATTTTTTCCAATACAAAAAACGAAAACACCAATCCATGAAAAGAAAATCCTTTTCCTGCAACTTGTACATTCCCAAGCAGGGCCATTGATTGTGCAATTAAATTGTATGGAATTGTATTACATGAAATTAACACCATTATTGCACACTGATAGCATGTCTGGAAATACCATGGTAATTTGATAGTTGAATCCCATATTTGAGACCAAATTGTTATTTTGCAAAAAAAAAAAAAGTATCGCATTTGATGGGGTTTTCCTCCTCAGTTCAGAGGAGAGATTGGGTAGCATGGTGTAAATCAGAAGTGTTTTACCGCGCTGCTCAACCAATCGAGTGGGCTGCTCGATCGGTTGAGGGTGGTGCTCGACCAGTCGAATAGCGCTCGACTCAAAGTCCAACGAGCAAATTGGTTTGGGACCCATGATGCTCAACCAGTCAAGGGAAGTGCTCCACCAATCGAGTGGGCCGCTCGACCAGTCGAGAACCCTTCTCGACTAGTCAAGGTTACGCAGATTCATTTCCGGATTTTGTGCAGACTGCCTAAATTTGAGGCGGTTTCGCAAGAGGTGCGAAAGGGAGTTGCCTAAACTATAAATAGGAGTCCCTAGGGCTTTTCTAGGTAATGCAAGTGAGTTTCCTAAAGCTTTGCAAGGGTTTGCTAAAGAATTTAGGGTTATCAAAGGTGTGTGTGTGTGTGTGTGTGTATATGTGAGAGAGAGAGAGAGAAGAAGCTTGTGGAATGGAGGTTTTGCTCGTAGAAGTGAGATACTGTGCACTCGACATCTCAGCGCTTTTACATCCTCGTAATCCGTGAGATCTCTCCGTTTTTCTTTACTCTCTTATTGTTTATCCGCTCCTGCATGAGTGAAGAAGGTTTGATCCAAGCGAGGTGTGCTTATGATCGGTTGTAACGTTCTCCTTCATAATGGATTGTTGATCTGGACTAGGTCCCGTGATTTTTACCTCTTTGAGGGTTTTCGACATAAAAATCTCTTGTGTCGTATGGTTTTGCTTTGATTTATTTCATTGCTTTATCATCTCATAATTCTGGTGTTTTTGGGAGGCTAAATCCTAAGGTTTTGTGCAACGGCCCCCAACAAAATAGCATCAGAGAGTCCAGGTTTATTGAATAAAGTGGGATCGGTTCTAAATTATGCAAGGTGGCTCATCAAGGATGATCAGTCTCAATGGTTCTAAATGGACCATATAGAAGGCTAAGATGGAGGACTTACTTTATTGCAAGGATTTGTACGCTTCAATCCTTCGCATATAAGCAAAGACAAAGGATATGATAGACGATGATTGAAAGAAGTTGGACCGAAAGGCAGTGGGGTTTATTAGACAATTGTTGGACGATTCCGTATTCTATCATGTGTTTTAGGAGACCTCAGCCGCTAGCCTATGGCTGAAACTACAAGGACTATATGAGAGGAAGACAGCCGGTAATAAAAAAAATTTGATAAGACGACTTATGAATCTTAAGTTCAAAGATGGTGGTTCTGTGGCTGAGTACATGAATGAAGTCAGCAATATATTGAACCAACTCACCGCTATGAAGATGGTCCTAGACAATGAATTACAAGCTTTATTATTGTTTAGCTCATTGCCGGATAGTTGGGAGCCATTGGTGATGTCTTTAAGTAACTCCGCGTCAGACGAAAATGTGTTCATGAAACAGGTAACTAGCTGTCTCTTCAATGAGGAGACAAGGAGGAAGTCTCAGGGGTCTACTCAGTAAGAGGCCCTTGTGACACAAGATCGAGGGAGAGGAAAGAACAAAAAAGGGCAAGAAGGCCCAAGATAAATCAAGAGGCAAGTCGAGTACCAGAAAGGATGTTGAATACTGGAATTCTGGCAAGAAGGGCCACTACAAGCATGAATGTCGTAATAAGAAGAACGACAAGAAAGGAAAAGGAAAGGAGAATGAAGATGAATCAGACTCCACTGCGGTCACTTCAGATGGCGACGTTGTAGTTATTCTTTCAGCAGATCATGATGTTTGTCTCATGGCTATGAGTCAGGACACCGACTTGGTGATAGACTTGGGAGCCTCGTCTCATGCGACTCCACGTAGAGATTTCTTTACAAGCTTCAAGTCAAGTGACTATAGGACCGTGAAGATGAAAATTTCTGGCGTATCAAATATCGTAGGGGTCGATGATATTTGTGTGAAGACCGATGTAGGCTGCACATTAGTTCTCAGGGATATGAAGCATATCTCAGACCTTCGCCTCAACTTGATATTGACGGGAAGGTTGGATGATGATGGCTATGAAAACTGATTTATTGGTGGGTGATGGAAGCTCATCAAGGGTTCATTGATCGCAGCCAGAGGAAAGAAGTGTTGCACCCTTTATAAGGCAAGTGTCAATATGTGAAAGGGTGGGTTGAACGCAGCAAAAGATTCAGCTATCAACATGTGGCATAGGCGTCTAGACCATATGAGTGAGAAAAGGCTTCAGCTACTAGTAAGGAAGCGGCTCCTTCCAGACGTAACAGGTATACCTCTCAAAACCTGTATTGATTGTTTATCAGAAAAACAACATAGAGTTTCATTTGTTAAATGTGTTTCTCATGTTAATAAAGTGCATGCATTAGATTTGGTTTACTCTGATGTTTATGGTCCTATGAGGACAAAAACCTTGGGTGAGACATTGTATTTTGTCACTTTTATAAATGATGCATCTACGAGGGTTTGGGTTTATGTTTTGAAATCCAAGGACGAGGTCTTTTGTGTGTTTAAGTTGTTTCATGTTATGGTCGAGAGAGAGAGAGACAAGTGGATCATTAAAGTACATTCGCACTAGCAATGGTGGTGAATACATCAGTGACTTTAATAAGTATTGTAAGTCCCTGGGTATACGGCATGAACAGACAGTTCTCAAGACCCCCCAACATAATAGTGTAGCTGAGCGAATGAATCGCACCATTGTAGAGAGAATCAGATGCATGTTATCTCATGCAAAGTTGCCCAAGATGTTCTGGGGAGAAGCAATGCACATGGCAGTGTATTTGATAAACAGGTCTCCATCAGCCCCGTCGAATGGAGCAGTGCCTAAGAAGGTGTGTAATGAACAGGATCCATCATACAATCATCTCATGGTGTTTGGATGCAGGGCATCCGTTCATGTACCAAAGGACGAGAGGTCCAAGCTCGATATGAAGATCAGGCAGTGTGTGTTCTTGGGGTACGATGATGAAAAGTTCGGTTATAGATTGTGAGATCCAACTGAGAAGAAGCATGTCAGGAGTAGAGATGTGGTATTCTTTGAAGATCAGTGTATAGAAGACATTATTAAGCCAGAGAAAAATCAGCCTAGTTCAGGTGAGATAGAGGACATGGATCCGGTTATTCCTCCAGTGGTGCCTGATTACAGGGAATACAACAAGGTGCAGAGGACGAGGGAATTCCTACAGAAGATGGACCGAGGGAGCAGCTTCCACCTGATCCACCTGTTAAGCCACAGGTGAGGAGGTCATCTAGGGACAGACAGCCGCGAAAGAGGTACTCACCGCATGAGTACATTATGCTCACTGATGAGGAAGAGCCAGAAGATTATTCTGATGCCCTAGCCGACGAGCATAAGAGGGAGTGGTTGAAAGCTATGCAAGAGGAGATGGAATCCTTGCATAAGAACCACACCTATGATATGGTGAAATTGCTTAAGGTAAGAAAGCTCTGAGCAACAAGTGGGTGTTCAGAAAGAAGATTGAGCAAAAGAATTTACAAATGAGGTTCAAGGCCAGACTTGTAGTGAAAGGGTTCGGTCAAAGGAAAGGTATAGACTTTGAGGAGATATTCTCACCAGTAGTGAAGATGACATCCATACAGGTGTTGCTTAAGTTGGCGGCTAGCATGGATTTAGAGATAGAGCAGTTAGATGTTAAAACTGTCTTTCTCCATGGTGAGCCAGAAGAATAGATCTACATGCACTAACCAGAGGGGTTCGAAGTTAAGGATAAAGAGCATATGGTGTGTAGGCTAAGGAAGAGCTTGTATGGGCTGAAACAAGCTCCACGACAATGGTAAAAGAAGTTCGACTCGTTCATGTTAAAGCATGAATATGAAAGAACGAAGTCAGACCACTGTGTGTTCACGCGCAAGTTCTCAGATGGTGATTTTTTAGTTCTGTTGTTATACGTTGATGACATGCTCATAATGGAAAAAGACATCAAGAAGATTGACAAGCTAAACAGGAGTTGGGCAAGTCGTTCGCGATGAAAGACTTGGGCCTAGCTAAGCAAATCCTATGAATGGAGATAATCCGTAACAGAAGCAGTAGGAAGCTTTGGCTGTCATAAGAACGATATATTGAGAAAGTCCTAGAGCGGTTTAATATGAATGCAGCGAAGCCAGTTAGTATTCTTCTAGATGGTCACTTCAGATTGAGCGACAGGCAGTGTCCCAAGACAAAGGCAGAGGTGGATGAGATGTAGAAGATACCCTACGCATCAGCGGTAGGAAGATTGATGTATGCTATGGTGTGTACGCGCCCAAATACAGCATATGTGGTTGGTGTTGTCAGTCGGTATCTTGTCAATCTAGACAAAGAACATTGGGAAATAGTGAAATGGATACTGCGGTATGTAAGAGGCTCATTCAGGTTGAGCCTATGCTATGGTGATAAAAAACTTGTGTTAAAGGGCTACACAGATGAAGATATAGCGGGTGACATAGATTCCAGGAAGTCTACATCGGGATTCATGTTCACGTTTGCAGGGGGAGCAGTCTCTTGGTAAAGCAAACTACAGAAGGTCGTAGCATTGTCAACGACAGAGGTCGAGTACATTGCAGTCACAGAGGCATGTAAAGAAATGCTTTGGATGAAGAGGTTCCTACAGGAACTTAACCTGAAGCAGGAGCAGCACATGGTCTATTGCGATAGTCAAAGTGCTATACACTTGAGCAAGAATCCAAGTCAGCACTCCAAGTTGAAGCACATAGAGATTCGGTATCACTAGATCAGGGATACTTTGGAACAAAAGGTGTTACAACTTAATAAGATTTATACGGACGATAACGGGTCAGACATGATGACCAAGGCTTTGCTCAATGGCAAGTTTGAAGTTTGTAGAAACCTGGCTAGCTTGAAGAAGGTGAATTCCTCCTGAGTCGGAAAGGGAGAGATTTCATGGAATTTTCCTCCTCAGTTCAGAGGAGAGATTGGGTAGCATGGTATAAATTGAAAGTGTTTTACCGCGCTACTTGACCGGTCGAGGGTGGTGCTCGACCAGTTGAGTAGCGCTTGACTCAAAGTCCAGTGAGCAAATTGGTTTAGGACTCCATGGTGCTCGACCAGTCGAGGGAGGTGCTTGACCGATCGAGTGGGCTGCTCGACTGATCGAGAACTCTGCTCGACTAGTCGAGGTTACGCAGATTCATGTCCGGATTTTGTACGTACTGAGTAAATTTGAGGCAGTTTCACAAGATGTGCGAAAGGAAATTGCCTAAACTATAAATAGGGGTCCCTAGGGATTTTTTAGGTAATGCAAGTGAGTTTCCTAAAGCTTTGCAAGGGTTTGCTAAAGGGTTTAAGGCTATTAAAGGTATAAGAGAGAAAAAAAAAGGAAGCTTGTGGAAGGGGAGTTCTGCTCGTAGAGATGATCTACTATGCACTCGACATCTTAGCACTTCTACGTCCTCATAATCGGTGAGATCTCTCCATTTTTCTTTATTCTCTTATTTTTTTATCTGCTCCTGCGTGAGTGAAGAAGGTTTGATCCAAGCAATGTATGCTTATGATCGGTTGTAACATTCTACTTCATAGTGGATTGTTGATCTGGACTAGGTCCCGTGGTTTTTACCTCTTTGAAGGTTTTCCACATAAAAATCTCTTGTGTCATGTGGTTTGTGCTATGATTTATTTCATTGCTTTATTATCCTATAATTCTAGTGTTTTGGAGAGGCTAGATCCTAAGGTTTTGTGCAACGACCCCCAACAGTATTAAGAGAAACCTGAATTCAATGGATCATGGAATTGTAATCAACGTACCAAATTCACAACCGATGTCTAACACATGTATGCATATGCAACTCAAATGTCGCATGTAACAGGCACATATGGATGGACGGCATGGATAAAATACATGCATCAATGTGGGGCCCACAAATGTAGTAGATTTTGAAATCTATCAGAAACCCATAGTATTTACTTTTAGAACTAGATTATAGAATACTTGATTAATCTAATCTTTCTTATCATTCCCCGATGCTGGATGGAATTTGCATCAGACTTAATACAATTCTCCACCACATAATTCTAATGCAGCCATTGGTATACTAAGAAGCTAGTACACCAAGAAGTAATGTATCATATTCAAGTTTTCCTCTTATATATGTGGTAGTCTTTCATAAGAGGGGATATTCAAGAGTTATTTTTTACAAGCATTTTATTTGTGAGTAGAGTGATTCTTCTCTTGTTGAGTGAGTGACCCCCATCCCCTTGGGTGAGTGAGTCCCCAAGCTATCTGTTATTGGGTGAGTGATTCCCTAACTTGGCCCTTAGGTGAGTGAGTCCCCAAGCTATCTATTATTGGGTGAGTGATTCCCTAACCCATTGGGTGAGTGAATTCCCAAGCTATCCTTTATTGGGTGAGTGATTTTCCAACCCCCTTACGTAAGTGAGTCCCCAAACTATCTCTTTTTTCTTATTCTCATTCGCCGTATGTACTCTTGATCCAAATTATAGCAACAAAGTTCTTCTTTCTATATCTTTATTGTATTTCCTTGAGAGCTACATCAAATTCCACATTCCAAACAGGATTAGGTGGTATTAAATTACATTAGGTGAAATTAACACCATTATTACATGATGAATATATGTCTAGAAATACTGTCGAATTTTGACTGTCTAATCTCACGTTTGGGATCATATTCTTCCTTTGGTAAAAATTGTCTCAAGTGAACCATTGTTTGGTGAATCATGGAATTGTAATCAACGGACAAGATTTCATAATTAATTCCAATCACCTGTATGCATTTGCAACTCGAGTGTAACATGTAAAGAGGGCATAGGGATTGTTGGTGTAGATAAAATAGATGCATAACGTGGGCCCTGATGGGGTTTTCCTCAGTTCAGAGGAGAGTTAGTACAGCTGGTTGTAAAACGGATGTCTTTCACCGCACTACTCGACTGGTCAAGTAGGCTCCTCGACCGGTTGAAGGGAGCTGCTCGACTCAAAGTCCAGTGTGCGAGATTTTTTGGGCTCCACCAGTCGAGGGTCAGGCTCGACCGGTCGAAGAGGTCTTTCGACCAGTTGAGGACCCGGCTCAACTAGTCGAGGGTTACGTAGATTCTGCATGGATTTTGTGCAGACTGCGTAAATTTGAGGCGGTTTCACAGAGGTGCGGAAGGGATGTTGCCTAAACTATAAATTGGGGTGCCTAGGGCTATTCTAGGGCAATGTGAAGGCTTTCTAAAGTTATTTCGTTGAGGCATTTTCACAGCCAAGGTGAGAGAGAGAGAGAGAGAAGAGAAAGGAAGCTTGTAGAATGGAGGATTCTGCTCGTAGAAGTGATCTACTGCGCAGTCGACGTCTCAGCGCTTTTACGTCCTCGTGATTGGTGAGATCTCTCTATCTTTCATTATTCACTTATTGTTCATCACTCTTGCGTGAGTGAAGAAGGTTTGATCCAAACGGTGTGTGCTTGTGATCGATTATAACATTCTACTTCATAGTGAATTGTTGCTCTAGACTAAGTCCTGTGGTTTTTACCTCTTCGAGGGTTTTCCACTTAAAATTTGTTGTGTCATGTGGTTTGTGCTTTGATTTAATTCATTGTCTTATTATATCCCATAATTCTAGTGTTTTGGGAGGTGAAATCCTAAGGTTTTTGTCAACGCTCCCAACAAAGTGGTATCAAAGCGTTCAGATTGGTTAAACGGAGTGGGATCAGTTCTGAATTATGGAAGGTGGCTCATCAATGATGATAGTCTCAATGGTTCTAACTGGACCATATGGAAGGCTAAGATGAAGAACTTACTTTATTACAAGGACTTGTATGCTCCAATTCTAGGCATAGCAGAAAAGACAAAGGATATGTCAGATGATGATTGGAAGAAGTTTAACGGGAAGGTGGCGGGGTTTATTAGACAATGGCTGGACGATTCCGTATTCCACCATATGTCTAGGGAGACCTCGGCCGCTAGCTTATGGCTGAAATTACAAGGGTTGTATGAAATGAAGACAGCTAGCAATAAGATTTTTCTGATAAAATGACTTGTGAATCTCAAGTTCAAAGATAGTGGTTTTGTGGATGAGCACATGAATGAGGTCAGCAACATATTGAACCAGCTCTCCGCTATGAAGATGGTCCTGGATGATGAATTACAGGCTTTACTATTGCTTAGCTCATTGCCTAACAATTTGGAGACATTGGTAGTGTCTCTGAGTAACTCCACGCCAGACGGAAAGGTGTTCATGGAACAGGTAACTAGTTGTCTCTTCAATGAAGAAATAAGGAGGAAGTATCAGTGGTCTACTCAACAAGAGGCCCTTGTGACATAAGATTAGGGGAGAGGAAAGAACAGAAAGGGCGAGAAGGCCTGAGATAAATCAAGAGGCAAGTCGAGTGTTAAGAAGGATGTTAAATACTGGAATTGTAGCAAAAAGGGACATTACAAGCATGAATGTCATAAGAAGAAGAATGACAAGAAAGGAAAAGGAAATGAGAAGGATGATGAATCGATTCCACTGCGGTCGCTTCAAATGGCAACGTTGTAGTTATTCTTTCGGCAGATCATGATATTTATCTCACGGCTATGAGTCAGGACACTGACTGGGTGATAGACTCGGGAGCCTCGTTTCATGCGACTCCACGTAGAAATTTCTTCAAAAGGTACAAGTCAGGTGACTTTGGGACCATGAAGATGAGAAATTCTGACATATCAAAGATCGTAGGGGTCGGTAATATTTGTGTGAAGACCGATGTGGGCTGCACATTGGTTCTCATGGATGTGAAGCACATTCCAAACCTTCGCCTTAAGTTAATATCGACAGGAAGGTTGGATGATGATGGCTATGAAAGCCTATTTGTTGGTGGGTGATAGAAGCTCATCAAGGGTTCGTTGATCGCAGTCAGATGGAAGAAGTGTTACACCCTTTACATGGCAAGTGTCAGTGTGTGCAAGGGTGGGTTGAACACAGCGGAAGATTTAGTTACTGACATGTGACACAGGCATCTAGACCACATGAGTGAAAAAGGGTTTCAATTACTAGCAAAGAAGCGGCTCCTTCCAAACGTGACAGGCATACCTCTCAAAACCTGTATTTACTATTTATCAGGGAAACAGCATAGAGTTTCATTTGTTAAATCTGCTTCTCATGTTAACAAAATGTATGCATTAGATTTGGTTTATTCTGATGTTTGTGGTCCTATGAGGACAAAAACATTGGGTTAGGCATTATATTTTGTCACTTTTATAGATAATGCATCTAGGAGGGTTTGGGTTTATGCTTTAAAATCCAAGGACGAGGTCTTTGGTGTGTTTAAAATGTTTCATGCTACGATCGAAGAGAGACGGGTAAATCATTAAAGTGATCCGCACTGACAATAGTGGTGAATACATTGGCGACTTTCATGAGTATTGTAAGTTCCTAAGTATACAGCATGAACAGACGGTTCCCAAGACCCCCCAGCATAATGGTGTGGCTAATCGAATGAATCACACTATTGTAGAGAGAATCAGATGCATGTTATCCCATGTAAAGTTGTCCAAGATGTTCTGGGGAGAAGCAATACACACGGCAATGTATTTGATAAACAGGTCTCCATCAGCCCTGTTGAATGGAGAAGTACCTGAGAAGGTGTGGACTAGACAAGATTCATCGTACAGTCATCTCAGAACGGAGAAGTACTTGAAAAGCTGTGGACTGACAAGATCCATTGTACAATCATATCAGGGTATTTGGATACAGGGCATCCATTCACGTATCAAAAGACGAAAGGTCCAAGCTTGATATAAAGATCAGGCAATGTGTGTTCTTGGGGTAACGTGATGAAAAGTTTAGCCACAGATTGTGGGATCTGACCGAGAAGAAGCTCGTCAGGAGCAGAGATGTGGTCTTCTTTGAAGATCAATATATAAAAGACATTTGTAAGCCAGAGAAGACCCAGCCTAGTTCAGGTGAGCTAGAGGACATGGATTCGGTTACTCCTCCTGTGGTGCCTGATGACGTGGGAGTACAGCAAGGTGTAGAGGACGAGGGAGTTCCTACAGAAGATGGACCAAGGAAGCAACCCTCACTTGATCCACCTGTTGAGCCATAGGTGAGGAGGTCATCTAGGGACAGACATCCATCCAAGAAATAATCACGTATGAGTACATTATGCTCACTGATGGGGGAGAGCCAGAAGATTATTCTGAGGCCCTAGCCGATGGACGTAAGGGGGTGTCGTCGAAAATTATACAAAAGGAGATGGAATCCTTACATAAGAACCACACTTATGATATAGTAAAATGGATACTGCGGTATCTAAGAGGCTCATCCAGGTTGAGCATATGCTATGGTGACGAAAAACCTATGTTAAAAAGCTACACAGATGCAAATATGGCAAGTGACATAGACTCTAAGAAGTCTATATTAGGGTTCATGCTCACGTTTGCAGGGGGGGCGGTCTCTTGGCAGAGTAAACTACAAAAGGTCGTAACATTGTCGACGACAGAGGCCGAGTACATTGTCGTCACAAAGGCATGTAAAGAGATGCTTTGGATGAAGAGGTTCCTACAGGAACTTAGCCTAAAGCAGGAGCAGCACGTGGTTTATTGTGATAGTCAAAGTTCTATACACTTGAGCAAGAATCCAAGTCAGCACTCCCAGTCGAAGCACATAGAGATTTGGTATCACTAGATTAGGGATACTTTAGAACAAAAGGTGTTACAGCTTGAGAAGGTCCACATGGACGATAATGGGTCAGACATGATGACCAAGGCATTGCTTAAGGGCAAGTTTGAGGTTTGTAGAAACCTAGCTGGCTTGAAGAAGGCGAATCCCTCTTAAGTCGAAAAGGAGGAGATTTGATGGGGTTTTCCTCCTCAATTCAGAGTAGAGGTAGTGCAGCTGGTTGTAAAACGGATGTCTTTCCCCGCGGTGCTCGACCAGTCGAGTGGGCTCCTCGACCGGTCGAAGGGAGCTGCTCGACCAGTCGAGGCTCGCTCGACTCAAAGTCCAACGTGCGAGATTTTTTAGGCTTCACCAGTCGAGGGTCAGGCTCGACCAATCGAAGAGGTCCTTCGACCAGTCAACGACCCCGCTCGACTAGTCTCGAGTTATGTAGATTCTACGCAGATTTTGTGCAAACTGCGTAAATTTGAGGTGATTTTGCAGAGGTGCGAAAGGGAAGTTGCCTAAACTATAAATAGGGGTCCCTAAGGCTATTCTAAGGCAATGTGAAGGCTTTATAAAGTTATTCCATTGAGGCGTTTTCACGGCCAAGGGGTGAGAGAGAGAGAGGAAGCTTGTAAACGGGAGGATTCTGCTCATAGAGGTGATCTACTGCGCAGTCGACATCTCAACGCTTCTACGTCCTCGTGATCAGTGAGATTTCTCTGTTTTTCATAATTCTCTTATTGTTCATCCACTCCTACGTGACTGAAAAAGGTTTTATCTAACCGGTGTGTGCTTGTGATCGGTTGTAATGTTCTACTTCTTAGTGAATTGTTGCTCTAGACTAAGTCCCATGGTTTTTACCTCTTTGGGAATTTTTCACGTAAAATCTCTTATGTCGTATGGTTTGTGCTTTGATTTATTTCATTGCTTTATTATATCTCATAATTCTAGTGTTTTGGGAGGCGAGATCCTAAGGTTTTTGTGTAACGCTCCCAACGGGCCCCACATATTTAGTGGATATGATAAAATAGATGCCTAACGTGGGCGCCACATATTTAGTGGATTTTGAATTCCATTGGAAATCTCGTCGTATCTTTGGTGGGGACTAGATGATATGATACATAGATTAATCCAGCCCTTACCAACAATTCAAAACGTAGGATATGGGATTTACATTTCATTAAAATATATTTTTATACCACCTAATCTCACATTCCAAACAGGTTTAGGATTGTTCGCGGCGAGGTGTAAAGTATGATTTTTTAAAATAACCCGCATATGCTTTGCCTTGTAGATTGATGACCATGATCGATATGTTACCCTGCCACATATATTGTGAAGAGATAATAAAAGTTGAGTAAAAATGGAGTGATCCACATGTAATAAGAGAATTATGGGACAGCCATGTGAATAGGTAGGATTGTCTATTAACTTTAAATTCCATGATATTACCCATATACCTTGTGTCTCATAAGATTAATGGCCCCATCACTCCACTGAGAATTGTGTGCATTACTCGCTGCTTTGTGCCATGGATTTTTTCCAACAAGGGTTTTTCCACGTAAAATTCGAATTGTTCTTGTTTAGGCTTGATTGTGCAATTGCAAGTACTTTGCTTGATTCATCTCTGAGTGTTTCCGCAGTTCCCCAACAAGTAATATCAAAGATAATGTTGGGAAGCAGATTGAATTTAAAAGTAACGTATCAATGGCATCTAATTCGAAGTTTTATGTAGAAAAATATTCCGCTAAAAATAATTTTGAATTATGAAAAGTTAAGATGAACAGTATCCTAGTTCAGCAAGGATTAGACGAAACTTTCATTGAAAAGCGACCGGAATATATAACAGAAAAAAATGGAAAAAGATGGATAAGAAAATTAAAACATATTTTCAATTGTACTTAACGGATGAAATCCTCTATAATGTCATGAGAGAGAAAACTGTAGCAAGTACATGGGAGGAATTAGAGAATATATATATGCAAAGAAATCTCTTAAGAATAGTTTGCACTTGAAGCTACAGTTGTTCAATCTGAAGATGACAAAGGAGGCTAGTTAACATTGAGGCCCACATTAGTAACTTCAATGGTTAATTCACAAATTATTGAATATGGAGGAAATGATGAAAGATCAAGATTAAGCATATATACTGTTAAACTCTCTTCCAGCATCTTCTAAGTTGTTAAAGGACTTTTTGTACACTGGTAGAACGACCATTAGTGTTGAGACCGTTATCACGGCCCTTCAATCAAAGGCGATGAGAAAGAAAAACGGTGACGTGGGTGCATCTACAATGCACTGGTTACGAGGGAGAGAAATTCTAAGTGAGACAGTGGATCTTTCTGATCGAGGTCCAAATCCAAGGGCAAGTTAAAGTGATGAATCGTGTCATGTCAAGGACATGAAGAATGATTATTAGAATCCGAAGAATTCAGATAGTTTTTCCAAGGAACCCAACACTGCGGAATCTAGTGAGGAGACAAATGGTAGTGATGTGTTGACTGCATCAAAATCTAGGTACTTCGACGAAGAATGAATTTTAGATATTGGAGCTTTGTACTACATGAACCGTCATCGAAGTTAGTTCACCAATTACAATGAGTGAAATGGCAGCCAGGTGTTTATGGGCAATGATAATGCCTAAAAAGTGATAGACATTGAATCAGTGCGCATCAAGCATATGATGGCATAGACACGTTCCTGATTTGAGGAAAAGTCTAATATCTCTAAGAGCACTCGAGGCACTATGGTGCAAATTCAACAGGTTTAATCATGTCCTTAAAGTTTCAAATGGGGCACTCATAGTCATGAAGGCACAAAGGAATGAAAACATTTACAGGTTGGTCGAGAGTACTTCATCGAGTGGAGCTACAGCATCTGTAGCGGATTCCACGTCTGCACGTGTGTAGCATGCACGTTTTGGGTCACATGAGCAAGCGAGGCATGAAGGTACTTTCTGACCGATGTTTAATTTCAGTTTTTAAAAGTATTGATTTTAGTATATGCAAGCATTGTATATATGGTAAATAGTCGATATTTTAAATATAAGAAACATGTTTGTAAGGGGGTTCTAGATTATGTGCATTGTAATGTATAAGGGTCATTGTCCATGGTTTTTGGTGGAGGGTTATCATGATTTGTCACGTTCATTAACGACTATTTTATAAAAGTTTGGGTTTGTTTCATGAAAAATAAATCTGATATTTTCATTAACTCCTAGTAGTTGAAGGCGAAGGTGGAAAAATAGCTAGGGAGAAAAAAGGTGAAAGTGTTGAGGACGAACAATGGTGAGGAATTCAATCTGTATTATAAAAAAAGAATGGATCATGAGGCACAACACAATGTGTCACACACTAAAGCAAAATGGTGTGGCTGAGCGAATGAATCGAACTCTCTTGCAGAGGGTCCAATGCACGATCAGTAATGTTGGGTTGGACAAGGAATTGTGGACTAAGACCATTAACACGATTTGTTACTTAATGAATCGATCCCCTTTTACGGCCATTGAATGTAAAATTTCAGAGGAAGTAGGTAGACTAATCGGGACTACATGTATTTGGTTGCGATATTTACTCTCATGTGTCATCAATTGAGAGAGATAAGCTAGACCGAAGGGCTAAAAAGTATGTCTTTATTGACTATAGTAATGTTGTGAAGAGGTATAGGTTATACAACTGGACCACACGAAAAATTATCATTAGTCGTGACGTTAAATTCAACGAAGGATCCTTGTTCAATAAGAATGAGCACAAGGAAACCGAAAGGTTAGTTGTGAATGTTCAGTTAGACAGAAATGAGACACGGGCTGATAATGAGACATAGACATAGGTACAGGAGTAGGTGGAGCAGGCACCTGTGAAAATGAATCCGCAACGGGATTGCAGGTTATTGGCGAGACACATAGATGACTCAAATGTCGCATTTACCTTCATTACGGATGAGGGGAATCCGTATACTTTTCAGGAGGCTCTTGATAAGCCAGATGTGAAAAGTGAAAAACACTGATAAATGATGAGATGGACTTCTTGTACAAGAATAAGACATGGGAGATGGTGGACATTCCCGACTACTAAAAAGCAATCGAATGTAAATGAATCTTCAAGAAGAAACAGGATAGGTACAAGGCAAGGTTAGTAGTGAAGGCATACGCCAAGAGAGAAGTTGTGGACTTCACTGAGATATTCTCGCCGGTAGTAAAGTAAGTATCTATCGGGTTCATATTAGTGTTGGTTGCGCAATACTATCTCGAGCTAGAATAGATGGATGTGAAGACTGTCTTCCTACACGGGAAATTGGAATAGCATATCTACATGAAGCAACTAGAATGTTTTGAAATACAAGGGGCACAGAACTTGGTTTACAAGTTGAAGAGATCATTGTATGGCCTGAAACAGTCACCTAGGCACTGATACAAGAAATTTAATTCTTTCATGGTGAGTCAGAAGTTTACCAAAAATGAGTATAATCATTGAGTTTATTATAAGACACTAAGTGATGAAAAGTTCATTATCTTGCTATTGTATGTTGATGATATGCTTATCTTTAGTCATAGAATGTTTGAGATCGATATACTTAAGACTCAGTTATTAGGGACATTTGAGATAAAATATTTGGGGGCAACAAAAAGGGTTCTCGACATTGACATACACAGAGACAGAAATAGGAGCAGGTTATGGTTATCTCAAGTGGAATACCTTGAAAAGGTATTGATGAAGTATGGAATGGACAATGCAAAACCGATCAATATTCCCTATGCTGCTCATTTTAAGTTATCTTTGAATAGTATTTTAAAACAGATGAAGAAAAGAAGGTTATGTCTCGTGTGCCTTATTCGAGTATAATTGACAGCTTGATGTATGTCATGGTCTGTACATCAGACATTTCACATGCGGTGCGTGTTGTTGTTAGATACATGTCTAACCCCGGCAAGCAAAACCGAGAAGCAATAAAATGGCTACTTCGAAATATTCGAGGTACGTAAGACTACTTATCATTTGAAAAATCAGGGGACAAGTTAGTAGGCTATGTGAATTCTGATTACGCAGGCAATGTGAATAATAGAATGTCGATTTCGGTTACTCGTTTATGCTAGTGGGTGGAGCGATCAATTGGATGTCGAAGCTTCAGTATGTAGTGGCTCTTTCCACAATTGAAGCTGAGTATATGGCAATTACAGATGCGTTCAAGAAAGGTGTTTGGCTGAGATGAATGATAAATCAATTGAGGCTTTAGTAGAAGGTCGTGTCAGTCAATTGTGACAGTGAAAGCATGATCAATTTGGCTAAGAATTTTATTTATTACTCACGTACTAAATATATTGATGTGCGTCACCATTTTATCCGACAGGTGCTTGAGGAAAGAGGCATGACTCTAGAGAAGATTCACGCAATCGTGAATCCAACTAACATGCTTACGAAAGTGGTTCCCACATAGAAATTAAATTTCTGTGCAACTTCTCTAGGCTTAGTGAAGGCAATAATGGAAAACAGAGTGTACACGAGAAATGATGGTGGAGTTATGATGGAAAGCGAAATTAGAGATAATGATTGATAAGAGTTATGATAAATGAATATTGAAGACATAGTGGAGATTGTTGTTGATGTCTTAAATCAGTTAATAATAGGGTCTGTCGATGCCATCGACAGATGCTTGATCCCATCGGAAAATTTCAAAAAATCCATATTAGTTGTTGGAATGTTTTGGTATTGTTACTCGATGTCATTGAAAGTGTTCGATGCTATCAAGCTAGTGCGGGATTTGTTTCCTATTCCGGTTGTAATAGCTTATATATCAGGTGTAATCAGGATTTTGGATGTGAAGATGTGTATTAGGGCTATATAATTCGATCATAAGGGTTCAAGGGCATAACTAGAGCTTGTGAAGTAAATTCGAGGTTTGTTTTAATTAGTAAGACTCTATCTTTTGTAATTTCTGCTTTATAGTGCATTACTCGTCGCTTTACATTGTGGGTTTTTCCCGCAAAGGTTTTTTCATGTAAAATTCGGATTATTTTTATTTGGACTTGGTTGTGCGAGTGCTCAATGAATGATATGGATAGGCATATAAACATCCTGGTGGAACCAGGGAGGTTTTAATGGTAGGCATTTCACTGCTCGCTATTTCCCGTAGTCCAGCCTACTGAAGTTTTGGACATGCCTATTCTTTATCTCATCTTAAAACGATATGGAAAAATGGTCGGGCGGGGTGAATTTTACCCAAGCATCACAAGGGGCCCACTGTCGAGAGCGGAAGGCTTTTTACAGGAAATCAACGTCCAATCGGATTGCCTAAAACTGCACGGCAACTGGGTGGTTACCGTGTTGATGTGATAAAGTTTTGTGATCCCACCATGATGTATTAGATCCACACCGTTCACACTTTTTTTTCATATTATTTTAGGTCATAAGCCCAAAAATGTGGCAGACCAAAAGCTTAAGTGGACCACACCACTAAAACCAGTGGAGATTGAATGCCTACAATTGAAAACTTCTCAAGGGCCACAGAAGTTTTGGATCAAGCTGGTATTTGCGTTTTCCCTTCGTCCAGGTCTGGGTGAACTTATGAACAAGTTGGATGACAAACAAACAAAAAAAAAAAAAAACATCATAGCGGCCCTAGAAAAGGTTTCAATGGTGGGCATCATTGTCCCTACAACCTTCTGTGGTGTGGTCAACTTGAGCTTTGGGTCTACCTCAGTTTGTGGCTCTAGCCATATATTGATGTGGCAAAATGGATGGACAGGATGGATATAACACATACAGCATGATGAACTTTGCCACATCAACACAGTAACTAGGCAGTCGCGGTGAAAAGCTTAGAATGTAAGTTTTTTTCCCCGAGTACATTTGTCATTTAGAAAAATATTTTAACTCAAAATCATTTACCATATTCGTTAGGTCAGAGGAGGAAAGTTAAAAGTAAATCCATTTTTCAGTGAAAATCCAAATTAAAATTTAATTTTTTGTGTCTGAATGAGGGAAAATAGCCGAAAATTGCCAATTTCAGTGATAAGTGGTAAAAACAAGTTTTACCAAACAGGCCCAAAATCAAACTAGCAGTTTTTTCTCCGAATTTGCAAATATGAGGTATTTTAGTTTAAATATTTTGAAAGGGAGCATTTTTATTTTTTCGGAAAATAGCCCAAAAGTCAGTCGGTAATACCAAAAAAAAAAAAAAAAACTTATTTTAAGAGACTTGCTAATCCACGTGTATAAGATAGCCCATCTATATACCAAAACAATGTGTCAAAGTAGCACACAAGCAACATTCAAGCCATCCATGGGATGAAGATTTATGATCTTGTACATATATGCCATAATAAGTAGAATCTTAAGGGGGGGGTGAGAGAGAGAGAGAGCTTGGGTGGCTAGGATCATCTGATTGAGCCCAATATTGTTGCATGACCCATAACCCATCCCATGTGGGGTCCCTCCAGATGGGGGGCCTAGATTATCAAAACATGGACCCACCTACAACCATACCAGATCAAACAATATCTCAACAGTTTCTCTCAATCGATCACAACACTGGCACGCAAGTATACTGAAAATGGTTAGTACAAGCTGCTGTAATGGTCTAAAAGAAAGATCTTTTACAGCCGAAAGTGGGGCTTGTTTGGATTCAAAAGAAACTTCATGGAATTTTACAACCTCCTCCACTGACTAAAGACTGCGTGGGATACATATATACATACATTTTCCTCTTACACATAGTACAAGTTCAATACCTTGCATGATATGAACGATAATCGGGGGTGTCCAACCGACCCAAACGCCTCTTCTTCATGTACTTCCACGCGACTTGAATGCGAATCGCTGCCATTTCTCTCCAATATGGAGACTCGTACCTGTCATTAACAATAGTATCAGATCCTTTACCTTGAAATGAAATCCATCCAGATGGCTTTTGATGCGTGCTCTATACAAATGGTGCACCCAAGTGTTGGACCATCCATGGCATGTCTTCGTGGTACCAATTGATGATAGTACCAATTGATGATACAAACACAACATTTTTTCTATGCTTACTAATTATATTCACGAATTGTGATGTACGTTGAGTTATTGTTACATGGGTTAGGGGCCGTTTGGTTTGCTGTAAATTCAAGTAAGCCATGGTAAAAGCACACTAATGAAATTTGCCTACTGTCTGAAATATATGCGGAAATTTACCTCATTTTTCAAGCAAAACTCAAAACTCATAAAAGCCAAAATTCTATGGTCCCCACTATGATGTATGTGTTTTATCTACACCATCCATTCATTTTCTCAAATCATTTTAGGGTATAAACCAAAAAATGAGGTAGATCCAAAGTTGAAGTGGACCATTCCAAGGAAAAAAGTGTTTTCAACAATGAGAGCCGTTATTCCCTCTTCTTTGGTGTGGTCCACTTGAGCATTGGATTTGCCCCATTTTCGGGCTGATGTCCTAAAATGATCTGGAAAAATGAATCAATGGTGTGGATAAAACACATACATCATGTTGGGGCGCATAGAGTTTCATGACATAGATGAGGTACGGACATCGCTCAAACTGGGTGAACCTTTGAGACACCGTGACTGTCAAATCTCACTAGCAATAAATACAAAAATAAATAATTATAAATTATTTACAAGAAATTACTGGTAATTATGTTGAATCAAACAAGCCCTTAGTAGCACATTGGTTGTTTGTAGGAAGTTGCTAGTTCATATGCCCAGCAAATCATGAGAATTCCTGTTTCAAATCTAGATTGGCGGAACAGGATCATAAAGCTGACTCCAAATAGTTGGGACAAGGCTATAATGATGATGATCACTATGATATTTGATATTTACACCTACATTTCCGGAACACTAAACATTTTCTTTGCATTTTATGTTCTATAGACAGATACAGGGTCATTTGGCAGCATGGATTTGGGCAATTTAGGAAGTGGAATCCAGGATTTTCAATCCAAATCATGTTTGACACCACCCAAAATCCTGGATTTTGAATCCAACTTGGACTGAAAATCCTCTAAAGGACCCCTTCTAAAATCCAAGAGAAATGGTGGAGTGCAAAATCCTGGATTTCTATCATCTCCAACTGCCATAACTACTTTCTCCTCCTCTCTTTTAAGGGCCCCTTAAGTCAACAATCTAGGCTGCCAAACATAGTTTCTGGATTCCACAGGACAGAAAATCCAGGCTGCCAAAACACAACTGAAAGAATGTAAAATCCAGGTTTGAAAATCCAGAATCCAAAACCATGGTGCAAAATGACCAAGAAAATAATAAATCCAAGTCACAGTAGACTATGGTTAGGGTATGGAGGAATTAGTCTGCAAGGTGCAATTTTAAACATAGAACCAACACAAGATGAGGTTCAGTATGGACCTTATGGCTCCTTGAACACGTGGGTTCCGCAAGGAGCGTGCAAAAAAGGACGTGACTTCTTCTAGATCAGCAGCTCGGAGTGCAAAGGCTTCCACATTAGTTAAACATCGGACTGTCCTGCTAGAAAGCAATCGGTGACCCATGGAACCCGACAATCTGATTTTCCTTCCATCTGAAAAAAGAAACCATTTCAATATAATTTTGTCCACAAAAACAGCATATAAATCAAATGTTTATCTTTCAGCACGGGAACAAAGAACAGACGTAAACTAATTAAGAAATATTTTATTTTTATTTTTTTTTAAATGCAGAAGCAGTATTTTCTTGGTTCCTTCTCATTGCAAATGACTCTACAAATTTCTTCATGCCATCTGAGAAATCGGTTTACATGTTAACCACACATTAACCAACTAATAATCAGTCAGCAGAAACTGAGAACTTTCTCAGCCATTTCTTACTTTTGCAACCTGACCAATGAGTTAATGACACTTGGCAGTGTTAACAAGCTTTCACCAACCAGAATGAATTGGAAACTGATTCCAGCAAATCAAATACTAATATAGACTACTACATTATTTCATCAGGTGCATAGCAGATTCTAAACCGTGAAGACTGAAGATCAAACTAAACTACAAATAACAGGTACTTGGCCACATTCGTAGCTTGAAAAATGTGAAGGCTACTCGCAAGAGTAGAATTCCAAATCCAACTCACCCCACATGTGCCAATGTGAAGCAAATGTAAAACTCGCCCCACATGTGCCAATGTGAAACAAATGTAAAAGGCCCATGCCGTTCAATGGTGGGACCCAACATACATGTCCAAAGCCTGAAAATCAGACCAGTCTAGTCATCAGGAGGGTTGCGTACAAAAACAATGGACAGTCAAAAAAGAAATGGCCTTTGGTCCACAATTGATGAATCAACAAATGTGTGGCCCACCATATGGCCATATTGGCCTGGTTTTCAGGCCATGACACATACATGGTGGGGCCCACCTGATGTACAGTCTTGTTCTCAGGCATATAATGGAAAGGAAAACACTTTCGTATCTTACCTAGCTATGAATTTACTTTCTCTAACATAGGGTAAATAACTTGTATGAAATCAATGCTGTCCATCAGGTACACCACACCTTGTTCAACCTTGATCCCAAAAATCAGGCTGATTCAACACTCACATGGGCCACCTTAAAATTATACCTAAAACCTCTAAATGCACATGGTATGGCCCACCTGAGTTCTGGAACACTGATTTTTGGGTAATTCATTCATCCTGATGAGACACATCAGATGAATGAACTGGATGGCATACAAACACCACGGTGGGCCCTACACAACCAACGGTGAGTTTTAGATGATCATTACTTTTGGGTTCAATGGTTAACATGAGGCAGTGTACCTGATGGATGCGGTGGATCGCATGAAAATTCCCCCAATGGCTCTCGGTTTGCGAGGGCAACCCTAGGTAACCAGCTGTAAGTTACCCTAGTGCGGTTACATTGGAATGTGTGGGAGAAGTATGATTCGATATCCTACTCTTGAAAGCAGGGCCATCCTAGCTCAAGTCAACTTCAACTCATCCTCTAATTACACAAGTGAAAAGGTCTCGAGATTGGACTTGTACCTCTATTCCCTGCAGAATGCTCGAGGCACCATGTAAGAAGCTCCTCGCCACAAACATCTCCCTCTGACAAGGGGGCTACATTGCCATCTCCCCCAATGCTCTCCATCTTTCCCCTCACAATGAAAACAATCATCTCAATTGGGCCTCCCGTGTATAGGATTTTGCTTCCCCCTATGTAGAGCTTTTGTCTCAGTCTTGCACAGATAGCATCTACGATGGGATCATCCATTAATGTGAAAATACGCACCTGCAACTCATAGGGATTAGGGAATCCATAACCCATCAGTAGTTTAATAGTGTAAAAAAAATTTGCATTAAGGATCTTTTTCACAAGGAAACATGATCTAAAGAACTCACTTTCTTCACGAATTTAAATAGATAGCGACGTATCTCTCTCTGTAAGTCCTCTGGTAAGTTCTCCAATAGCAATTCTTCATTTACACCTCGAGTTGCAGCCCAACTGAACCTTTCTGATTGCCGTACTTGCCTACATGGCTCAAAGGAATAAAATATCTTAGACCTAAGGAACTCCTAGATAGCAGCATAAACCTTTTAAGCAGTAACAGATCCTACATCGGCACCTTTGTCCAGTTGAGATTCAACTCGAATTCGAACTAGATTACAAAACACTTTGAATTGTAACATACAGAGGGTACCATCATTATAAAATAAAACCAGATGGAAAATATAGTCATCGCAAATAAACTGATAAGCCAACACCATCACAACAAAATAAGACCAGCTCCGTCTTCTCCAATATAAATAAATTCTCTCCATTCAATATCAACTAACAGGCACTTTGTGGGGTCTTTGTTTTGTCAGTTCTAGTGGTATTAATGTACTCTGAATCAATGTTTTAAATATTGACAATATCGGCCAATATATCCCACGATATATCTTGCATCCCACTTCTGCGATACAAAACACACAGGTAGTTCCGATATATCCCACATGTTCGATCTAATAAGCATTTTCAATTTTCGAAGTATTCAGGAGTATTTGATGAAATGATCATCACAAACACTCTAATTTTGAAATTTGAGTGTAGGTGGTCCGATTTGAGGAAAATTCGAATTTTTCAAAATTTCTCCCAAATTGCTTGCAATGTTGCACTCCAAACATGAAATCAAGAATGTATGAGGGATGATCTACTGATTTGTTAAATCCTTGTCAATTTTCAGAAATAAAAATCATTTTTAATTAAATAATAATAAAACTTTATTAAAATATTAATTTTTTTTTCAAAATTTCCCTTCAACCAGCTGTCAATTGAGACTAATTTCGAAGTATTTAGGAATGTTTGATGAAATGATCATCACATATGCACTAAATAGTATGCATTCAATTTCAATATAATTGCATTAGTTCAGTCAAATAGCGTATAGCTTAGGACCTTATACAAAGGAAACTTATTATGTGCACTTCTTTTTTGAGATGTTATGATTTAAAAGTATATATTAAAGTCTTTTTTAATAATCCCTGAAGTTTCATTGAAAAATTCAACCATTTTCCATATGTTTCCCTGAAAGTGCAATAAATTACCCGATATGATAAATAACACGATGCTGATATTTCAAACATTGCTCTGAATATAGTCTTGTAATTTCTAGTCAATAGATGGGTAGATTGCAGTAGGGAGGTTAGTAATGTGGTCTGACTAAGGTACAGTTTTTGTAAATACTCAATCTTAAGAATGAATCGAGACGTTGTGACTCCAACAAATCAGCTCAATCTCAAAGGTCACCAATAAGAGTCACCTATATAACTGGAAGCTAGTATCAGACCTTTATGACTCAGATGAATTCTTTAAAGCGCCTTTAGACTTAAGATGATACATACATAATGGCTGACTCAAACACCCAACTAGGGTGTTAAAGCAAGGGAGAAACCCAAACCTCATAAAGCCTTCCATATATCCTCTTTTTGTCCCTCATCATGTGTTAAGAGAAGGTTTTCCTATGCCATTTCAGGATCCCTTTTGAAGATCTTGAACAAGATGATAGCTCTAAGCCAAAATTGACAAACAGATGCCTGAGGAGCCAATTTGAAGATTTCAAGGCCTGAGGGCTTCGGGGTATGATTTTTGCAACCATAGAAAATCTAGAAATGGTTGAAGGATGAATTGTTCATGTTTCATGTCCAATATAAGCTGATGGTACTTTTATTGAAAGTAAGGCTTGCTGCACTATCTCTCTTGTAATAAGGATCCCTGCGTGCTCTATCCCTTTTCTAGAAAAATGCAGGACTCTGTAATGAATCATGATGATTAGAAAAGCCCCTTGATCCTCATGCAAAGCAACTAAAGAAACAAGAGATTTGTATAATTGACCAAGAGAAAATAAAATAAATGGAAAGTGCAGCTAAGATAATAAAGTATGAGATACTAAAGAATTACACCTCTGACAAAGATATTCAGGAAAGACTAGTTAAGGGTGTGTTTGGTTGCACCAAATTTCATGGAATATCATGAAATTTTGCAACAAATTTGACTGATTAATCATGAAATATCATGCAAATTTGCTGTGAGTGCGTGGGCGTGTGGTGTGAGTGCGTGAAAAAATCATGAAATATCATGCAAATTTCATGATATTTGGTGCAACCAAATGCACCCTAAACAATGAGAAAAAATAATTGCATGAAAGTTTTAAAAACAAATTAGATATCTAGATGATAACAATAAGATACCTCCTTAATCCTTCTGGCAATCTCCTATGGCTCATCCACTGTTCAACATCACGACGTCTTAGTTGCATTTCTAGCCTCCTTCAGAAATAAAAGACCGTGAATCAAAAGAGAATACTTGACAAAAGAAGAACAAGAAAACAGAAACAAAAACTCTGCACTCTTCAATCTAAAACATAGCATTTCCGAGACTGTTAAATAAGAACGAATGATGTCTAAAACATAGCATTTCCGAGACTGCAGAACATGTCCATGTTTCTTATTTCGGGGGGGGTGAACCAAAAGAAACATCGAACTCAGAGCCTATCAGTAAAAGGGATGGAATCAATTACAATCACGATAGAGGAACTGAATCTCCAAGGCGAGCAATTGCCTGGACAGACCTTGGTTTATAACCTCTCATTAATTGGACATTAGGTTTTCAAATTGTAGTAGAAAAGTTGGTCAGGTCAGACTCGAAACTTGACCTAGTTGACTAAACTAGATTGGATGTCAAGTCAACTAGACGTGAAACTCATTTTCATCACGCCTTTTTTCCAGTCACATCAACTTGAGTATAAAAAACTCAACCAAGTCAAGCCAAGTCGAGTTTTTCTAAGGGGTCTAGTTTTTCTATTAAATTTCATATTTTTTAACGATTATGCATCTGTAATATTTTAATAAAATTTAATAATTATAGAGGAACTGAATCTCTGATGTGAGAGATTGCCTGCACACACCTTGGTTTATAACCTCTCATTAATTGGAAATTAGGTTTTCAAATTGTAATAGAAAAGCTGGTAAAGTCAGACTTGAAACTTGACCTAGTTGACTCAAGTAGATTGGATGATGAGTCGACACGAAACTCGTTTTCATCATGCATTTTTTCCGGTCTCATCAACTTGAGTAAAAAACTAGACCAGAGTCAAGCCAAGTTGAATTTTTCTAGGGGTTCTAGTTTTTTCTATGAAATTTCATATTTTTAATGATTATGGTTTTGTAATATTTTAACAAAAATTTAATAATAATTGAGTTTTGAAGTATTTGAACCATGTTTCTAATCAGTGGTCTGTAATAAGAAGTTTAAAGTCATGAATCTTTTCCAATACAAATGCTATGTTTGTACAATAATTCAAATTACAGATTCAGCTACGTGACCCTTGTATAAGGTTCCTGGATTCAAGCAGGGGCCTGTTTGATAAAACATATGTTCAGCACTTGTCACTAAAATTTGATATTTTCAGTGATTTCACTGATTCAAATCATTTTGCAAACCCGACTTATTTAGTGCTGAAATTCATGGATCTCCACATTCAATCAGGTTTTATGTAAAACTAGTTTTGATGTAGTAGTAACCTTTTATACATGGCAGTTTATCATTGCTTTCACATTATAACAATGTTGAATTCAATGAAATGGTGCCATCACACCACAAACAGTAGCCAAAAGCTGTTGCCTGCATGAATGCATGTGCATAAGAATCCTTAACAAGAGAAATCATGTTTTCATGACATGGAAATATTTGCTGATTTTTTTTTATTTTTTTTTTAAAATTTTTTGAAGACACAGGGTGTCCCTGCCACTTTTGAGACGAGACTATTCCCTGCAGATACACACAATCACCCACAACCATGTGTATCGGGTAATGCCGAGGAGGGGAGTCGAACATAGCATTTGAATGTTAATATGTATCACTATAGAGTGATAAAGTCAGCATGCAGATAACTATGCAAAGTATACATATTCATAATTTCATCATACATAATGGATAATGATAGTTAAAGGAACACAGCATTTGGACCACCTAATTGGCAAGTACGCGCACACTTCCCACTTCTGGTAACATGATAGTACAGAGGAGTATCATTGTCTTACCAAGTTAACTTATTGGTCAGGGTGGTTCCCAACCTCAACTCCCTAGTTTAATAGTCTACTGATGTACATTGTAGATAGAGGAAAGATATTTGAAATGATTTAACTATAGCAGTAACAAGTGATTTCATAAGGATAACCGTTCAAAACTAAAATATAAACTAGAACAAGAAAATACTACTATTAACGAGTATACAAATTTTCGTCTGACAACAGTACGATCTTATGATAGTAGCATGTGCTTGACCGAACACTAAATTTTAACAGGCAACTTCTTCTTATTAAAGTCATTTGCAATCTGCAAAGAAATTTTTAAGGTTCAGAATTCAACAAAGGAAGTTATGGTCAAATGACTGAAATGACTCCCTCACCTGCGTCCAAGAGCTTGGAGGAAGTTCTGCATATTTCCAATAAGTAGAGCAAAAAGTAACAGGCCAAGCCCAACGATGCCCATAGTGAATAGAACTTCCCACACAAAAGAGCTGGGGACTAGGTTCCCAGCCAGAGTACTGATTTGCTATTATGTGACCAAAATAAACGAAATGAGAAAGCTGGTAAAGAGCAATGTTTAAGCATACACAGCACACTAGAAACGAATTCAATTTAGAAAAGGAAAAGAGGCCTTGCTCGTGTTTAGGACTAGCATTCATAGAAGAATCACACTAAAAGCACTATACATGCTATGGATTTTACACGAATGGTTCTAAAACCAATGTAATAAGATAAGGTTTTTTTTTTTTTTTTTTTTGGGGGGGTGGGGAATGGTATAAGGTCATATTTTATATTTGTATATGGAGCTTTGCTAGCATGCACGCATGTGCGGTAAAGTTCATATACATGCCAGACATGTGCCAACATGGCACATCGGTGCAAGATCCAATCCATCCATCAGGTTGATCCGACCTTCTGCAAGTTTTCTGAAAAATAAATATGGTGCTCTCAGCATGTGGGCCCCAATATTAGAAACAGGTCAATGGGTTAGAAAACTTCAGCCAAGTTTTTCATAGCTATACATTTGTTTTGCAAACTGTGGTCACTGCCCACCTGACCAGTGGATAAACCTTATTCTTGGGCTAGAGCATCAACATAGTGGTTCCTTTCTGATGGATGGAATGGATTTCAGACCTATCGTGCCATGCTGGCATGTGTGGCGTGTACATAAGCTTTATTGCACACGTGTGTGCACTTAGCAAAAAGCTTGTATATGATATATTGCATAAATGGTGGATAAATGAGCCAGTATTTCTCAACACAGAAATAGTTAAGCATTGTTGTCAAGGGGAGCAATGAATGTAAAGGTGCAGTTTGCAGACACTTTAGTAAATTGATACTAAAATAAAGCGCAAAACAGAGTTCACAATAATATTCCATGCAACGGAGTTTTAGAAAGAAAAAATGAACAATGGACCTCTGACCTCCTACAAATTTAGGATCATGAGCAATGTTCTTTATGTGGTTAGAAGAGTAAATACGAGGTTGGGTGCTCCCTGGAAAGTGGGGGATACTTTCACTGAATCTCCAGCATCTTAGCTCGGTTTCTCATTAGGCACTTTATCACATCGACAAATGAATTTGATAGCCAGTGGCCTATGAAGATGGTAGAAGGATACAATTCAAGTATACAAAAAGAGAATCACGGCCATCAAAAGCACAGATATGGAAGACTTCTCATTACTCGTTAGCTTGAAGAATTATGAAATGAGAAATAATATATCATTCTTAGTTGCACATGAACAGTCCAAATCGATCAAATGGATATTCATTAGGTACAGCCCATACTCCATGATCATCCAAAAATCACACTGAACGGATGATCCTATCCATCAAAAAGTTGGCCTTCTTTTGTATAGGTATGTGTTTCCCAAGCCATGGATGGAATAATTAGGATGATTTGACCAAAGTGTTTGTTTTAAATGGTGCAACCTGCTTATCAAGTCAATGAGATCTCAACACCTAAATTGCAAAGAAATGGACAAGAGAACACCTGCAAGAATATTAGAGTAGAGAGAGGGAGAGAGAGAGAGAGAGAGAGAGAGAGAGAGAACTTCATTGATATCAAACTATTCTCTTACCATCCAAAAAAAACCTCACACTTAGAAAAATATTGGAATGCATACTCTTCCTACACCACCCCCTCTTTTTATAGGCTCTAAATGAATCTCTAGTAAGAATCCCCCCAACTAAGAGATTGATTTCAAATCAATCATGGTTGACCTCAAATCAATCTAATCTACCTAAGATGGTAAAAGCCTAACAATAGTAAAAGAAAATATAGAAAATCCTAATTACATCTCTAAATCAACCCCATATCTTCAATCAAATCCCCTTCATATCTTCAATTATATCTTTAAATCAGCCTCCATATCTTTCAAAAATAGTAGATTGCAATCCTTGATTTAGGCCCCCAAATTTATAAATAAACCATCCAAAAATCAGCACGTGTTGGGCCTTACGATGGGTTGTGGGCCTAGGTCATCAGGCCATATAGTGAGCCTAGATGAGCCTGAGTAGGCTGTGGGCCTAGGTGGGTCATGAGCCTGCATCATTCCCTCGAGTTGGAAAGAACTCAACTCCAACGAATTGGATGCTTCATACAAGTAATAGAGGTTTGGATCCAATCATTTCAATCCGTCGCCTATGATCCATGTGCATTCAAAATAGGGCTTGTTCTTCCATTTCACCAAGTATTGCCTACATAGGCCCCGTCAAGTGTTAGTAGTCTTCATTTGCAACACTTGTTCAACTTCTTCCTTTTTTTTCATTCTTTAGGAGTTGCTTATCCATATCAATAATGGCTTCATCTTGCACGTTAGACGTCTCGCAATGGCACTCGAATAAATTTGCCAGATTGAAAGTTGACGAGATATCTAAGTTAGCTGGCAACTTGATCTCATAGGCATTATTATCCAACTTCCTCTTGACTCAACATGGACCAATTTTCTTAGACTTGAGCTTGTTGTAAGTTCACTCGAAAACCTTTCTTTGCGAAGATAAACCATAATTAAGTTACCTTCTTTATATATCTTGTAACGTTGATATTCATTCACTACTTCTCAATACCTAGTGTTGTTGTGTTCAACCTTCTTTATTTGAGCTTGTAAGTCTTAGACGTGCATGGCGAAAGCATCAGCATCTTCGCTCACTTGATCATGTACCACTAATGGCATTTAGTCAAGTACATGATGTGCATGGATCCTTATTCTTGCTCCGGTGGTAGACTCTCAGGAGTTTCAACACCCGGTCAAGGGTTCGAGCATCCATAGGTGGTGAAATCCCACTAAGGCGTGAGTGTGTGGGGTGTGTGTGTGTGTGTTAAAATAAAAGGTACATGATGTGCACTTCCCCATTTACTATCTCAAATAGGGATTTTTCTAGTAGTACAATTTACTGAGTTGTAGGCAAACTCAGCTTGAGATCGACTCTCAATTGACCTCAAGGTACGCATCCGTTGGATGGAATCCAACCAGAGATATTACTCAAGAGGTTACCAAGGTTTGTGTTAACTGTCTCAGTTTGGTCGCCTGTTTAAGGAAGATGTGTTAGAGATTTGAAACTTAGTCCCCAATCATTTTTATAAAGTGCGCCAAAAGTGGCCCACAAACTTCAAATCACGATCTGAAGTTATTGTTTTCAGTACCCTATGAAGTAGCACAACTTCTGTGAAAAATATGTTGGCGATATTCATACCGTCCATCATCCTTGTACAAAAAATGAAGTATGCCATCTTCAAAAAATGGCCCATCACAACAAAAATTGAATCTGCTCCCCTTTTAAGTCTTAGGAAGACCCAAAATGAAGTCCATAAAAATATCCACCCAATGTATGATTGGAATGGGAAGCAACGTATAAAGGCCGGTATTCTACATATAACCTTTGGAGACTTGGCATCGACAACACTGTGCCACAAACCGTTCAACGTCACGGTGCATATGGGGGTAGTAGCATTTTTCTTCCACGATGGCCAATGTTTTATCACTTCCAAAGTGGCCACCCAGTCCTCCTTCCTGTAGCTCAAATACGATCTTTTCTCATAACGATCCTTCGAGATTGCATAGGTGAGAACCCTTGAATAGATATCCGTCATGTGAGATGAATTCACACTTTGGATCTGAGCAATCCACACACTTGGCAAATACTTTGGCAAAAATGAGTTCCTCTTTGTATTATTCTTCTTTAATGCCTCGATTTTGATCACCCCCACAGCAAGAGTTCCTAGCAGAACCACCCTCCTACTAAAAGCATAGGCCACTTTGTTATGAGTTCCAACTTTGTGATTGGAAAGGAAAGCATATTCTTATAGGAAAGCCATCTACTCTGCATGACGAGCACCCAGCTCCATTTGGGAGTTGAGATATCTCAACGCTCATGGCCCGAGTATAAAATGAATTCCCGATAAATCAAGTAATGTCTCCAATGTCATAGTGCCTGGACAACTACATGGAACGCAATATCATATGTGGAGTAGTTCTTCTATACATCATTAAGCTTCTAACTAAAGAAAGCAATAAGCTTTCCTTCCTGACTCAACACTGAGCCAATGCCAACATTTGAAACGCCGCTTTTCACATCAAAGACATTGAAGTCCAGAAGTGCAAGAACCGAAGCCTCTATCATTCTTTTTTATTGCACCGAAGCTTCAATCCACCGCTTTAGTCCATTCAAATTTGCCTCCTTGCATATAATCGGTGAAAAGTATGATGATGATGCTAAAATTTTGGATAAATCTCCGATAAAATGTCACCAAGTTTGTGGAAAGAACAAATCTCTAAAAGGGTTCGTGGCGTGGGCCACTTAGCAATGGCTTTGATTTTCTCAAGGTCAACCTTGATCCCTTCTGCATACAAATACAATTGATGCAGGACATGAAATTTAAATATGATATGCAAGATCTCAAGCTTAAATCATACTAATTCAGAAACAATCACATAATAATTCCACATCCCACGCAAAAGCTCAAATATTCAAGTAAGGGGAATCTCCGCAGGTCCAGGCTTACATAGGCTAGGACTGGATCAGTAAAATTATGGACCAAACAATACTCAAGGAGAAATAGCAATCATCCACACATACACAGCAATCAGTCCCTAATCCAAGGGATTCACGAATTGTAATTCAAAAAATCCTAGGGTAAGAAAAGGGGCAAATGAAGTAGAAATCACGTAATCTAGGGTTAGGGTTATGAAAAACTGGTGTGAAATGGAAAAATAGGAAGAAAACCTGAACAAAATGACAACTCCCGCATGCGGACTACGTCCCGGGCATGACACAGGTGCGCAGGAGGCTGGCCGCACATGCGCTGGGGGCTCGAATCCCAAAGTGGCTTTCTAGGCTCTGGTCAGCCAGGGGGACTACAAACCCTCCAAATCTCGTGGCAATCCGACGTACGGTCTGGGCGCAGTGCTCCATCGAAGTTTCAGCCCTCCTGCGGTGCCAGATTCTGGAAACTGGCTGTATGGAGAAAATGGCTGCAAAAACTGGTAGATTCAAAACAAGAATGATTGTAGAAGGTGAGAGATATGGATGGAAGAAGGTGGGGGCGGATTGGGATAGGCATGACTTCGCACCATAGTAGTTAGCCCTTCGAAAAGGGAGGGCTTCGCACCCGCTTGAATTTTTCCACAACTCAGAGAGTAGAAAAAAACACGCATGAATTTTTATTTCTTCAATGAATGAAAAAGCTACAAGGGGTGTCTATTTATAAGCAAACCCTATACCCCAAAACTCGCACCATATGCGCAACCTATTACTTCACAATGAAGTAAACAAAAATAAAAATTAATCAAAGAAATCTAAACTGTCCATGATACTCTAAATAACATTAATAAGCAAAACCTAAAATATGAGATTAATCAGACTAGTGGGCCTCGATCATTAAATCCCATGACAGGCTTTACTTGACTATCGAGCTTGCTTCAATGAACTAAACTCTGTCTTCTAACTAGGAGGCCCTCCCTGGACGTCGTCATTGATCCAGATCGACGGTGGGGCCCTCCTTCTGGCGTACGTGCGTAGGGGGGGCGGCGTGCGTGTGCATGCGCGTGTGATGTCCCCATCAACTCTCCCCGGCTGCAAAGATTTCGCCACTGGCTGAATAAAACTCATGAACCACTCTAAGATGTCAGGATCGAGTCTCTGAAGCTCCTCCACAGTGAGCCACGTGTTGTCTAAAGTTGGGCGTAACTTCCATTTAACCAAGTGCTTTTGAAAACCGCCGTCCGACGTTGAAACTATCTGATGGTCCATGATATCCTCTATTTCCTCTCTAGTTGTGTGAAGGTTAGGTATGGGAGATAGAGGCTGGGAAGAAAGGTCAGGAAGAGGCCATGGATCAAGGGACAAATCTGAAAAATTAGGATGGATGGGCAAAGGGTCGGACAAAGTATCAGTGGTCCCCTGAAAAGTAACTAAATCTTCCACATTGAATGTAGAACTAATTCTCATGGAAGGTGGAAGATCTACCTCATACGCATTGAGACCGTTTTGTTTTATAATTTTGAAGGGTCCAGCGCTACACGCGTGTAACGTGCGAACAGCCCTCGGAGGATACCGCTCGGGCCTAATGCGGACCATCACAGGGTCCCCAATATTGAATTCTTTGAAACGTTTATGCTGGTCTGCAGAAAATTTGTAATGTTCATTACTGGTAGTGATCTTTTGCCTGATTTCTTAATGCAATGAATGAATGTGATACCCAAAATACTCTGCAAACTCTGATGGCCTATGGGACAATGACATGGGGACAAGATCAATAGACTTCCTAGGCTTATAACCAATAACGACTTGAAAAAAGGACTTAAACCTGTGGTCCTATTAACAGAACTATTGAATGCAAACTCGGCTATAGGTAGTACGGCGTCCCACGTCCTGGTGTGCTCCCCCACTAAGTATCTAAGTAAACTCCCTAGCCTCCTATTGACCACCTCAGTCTGACCATCGGTCCGAGGGTGGTAGGCAGAAGAAAATTGGAGCCTAGTATTCATCATATGCCATAGTGTCTTCCAAAAGTAACTCATGAATCGCACGTCATGGTCAGACACTATGGTTTTTAGTAACCCATATAGTTTGACGACCTTACTAAAAAACAGCTTGCCAACATGAGATGCGATGAAAGTCTTAGAACAAGGGATGAAGTGGGCCATTTTAGAGAAATGGTCCACGACAACAAATATGGAATCATGTTTCCAAATAGTCTTGGGAAGTCCAAATACGAAGTCCATACTGATGTCCTGCCAAGGGATGAATAGGACTGGCAAAGGTGTGTATAATTCTGTATTCTGTTTCTTTTGCTTTGTCAGTTGACAAGTACGATATTGCCCTATAATTTTGGTCACGTCTCGCTTGAGGCTTGGCCAATGAAACCTATCCTCCACCATGGCAATAATCTTGTCTTGATCGAAATGACCCGCGACCCCTCCTAAATGTAACTCTCAGACAAAAAAATCGCGGAGGGAGGTGCGTGATATGCACAAGCAGTCACTCCTAAACAAATATCCATCTAAAATCAAATACTCACTGCTAGCTCCTGATAGACTCTCTAACAACGACACGTACACCAGTGTTCGAAACATCGGTATTGCATTATGTATCACATTCTTGGGATACGGATACGTATCGGTTATCGCATGGGATATATCGGTTGTATCGTGGAATGTATCGCTGTTGTTGGAAACATGGGGAATCATTGGGAAATTGGTCGAATTTTTCAATGAAACTTCGGTGATTGTTAAAAAAGACATCAATACACATTTATAAATTAAAACATTACAAAAAACAAGTATACATAATAGGTTTTCTTTGTATTAGGGTCCTAATCTATGCATTGTCTAACTGAATTGATGCAAGTATATTCAATGTCTATTCATATAATTTATAAATGTAAGAAGACGTGGAAACACAAGCAATACACTCAAAAGCAGAAGAATAATCGCTAGATTAAGTTACATACATATTTGATTTGATGTTTGGACACAAAGATTGCAAACGATTTGCAAAAAATTAGGAAATTTTGATTTTTTTTTTCAATTTTAAATGACTTGGCCCATCTCCTCCAAATCTCGAAATTGAAGCTCCCAATTCATGATTTTTCACGTAAAAATCATGGATTCGTAACAATCTGACACTAATTTAACATGATTTACAGAAAATAAAAGGACTAAAATTCAAAAATGCTCACCAAATCGAACATGTGGGATATATCGCACTACTTGTGCGTTTCCTATCGCACTAGTGGTATACAAGATATATCGGGGGATATATCGACCGATATCATCGATATTTAATACACCGGCGTACACAACTCCGAAATTTGGAAACCAAGAATACTTTTCTTTGATGCGCTCAAGGCCCGTAACTTCAATGCTCATGGAGTTAAGTAATGCGACTCAAGGACTCAACGCGTCAGCAAGCTTCTTCTCTACACCGGCCTTGTGCTTAAGCACAAAAGTGTACTCTTAAAGGAATTGAACCCACTTGGCATGCCTAGGGTTTAATTTCTTCTGAGAGTTCAGATATCTCAAGGCCTTATGATCTGAGAATAATACGAATTTTTGCGGTAATTGATAATGACGCCAATGGCGCAGTGATTGTACTACCGCATAGAATTCTTTGTCATAAGTGGAATATCTTTGTTTCGCCTCATTCAGTTTCTCACTAAAAAAAGGCGACAGGGTGCCCTTCCTGACTAAGCACTCCTCCTATGTCGACTCTTAACGCGTCACATGCGACTTCAATGGCTTTTGAAAAATCTGGAAGTCGTATGACTGGAGCTTCGGTCATCTTGACCTTTATCTCCTTGAAGGCCTTCGAGGCGGCCTTTGTCCATTGAAACTCGCTTTTTTTTATGCAATTCGTGATAGGAGCCATAATGGAAGTGAAACCTCAAATGAACCGCCTATAGAAGGTGGCTAAGCCGTAAAAGTTGCACACCTCATGAATATTGCGGCGTTCAAGCCAATTAACAATGGCTTTGACCTTTTCGGGATCCGCCGATATGCCCTCAGCTGACACAATAAAACCTAAGAAGATCACACTACTAGATAAAAACGCACACTTCTTTAGGTTGGCATACAACTTCTTGGCCCTAAGGATCCCACAAACCTGCCTCAAATGGTTGAGGTGTTGCTCCTTAGTCATGTTATAAATCAAGATATCATCAAAGTATACGACCAGGAACTTCCCCATGAAGAGCCTCAACACTTGGGTCATCACCCGCATGAAAGTACTTAGGGCATTAGTTAAACTAAAAGGCATAACTAACCACTCGTATAGCTCATCCTTTGTCTTGAAGGCCGTCTTCCACTCATCACCACGGCGTACACAGATTTGGTGATAACCACTTTTGAGGTCAATTTTTGAGAAGATAGTAGCATCAGCCATCATATCCAGCATGTCATCAAGACGTGGTATAGGAAACCGATACTTGACTGTAATTTTGTTGATGGCCCTACTATCAACACACATCCTCCATGTGTCATCCTTCTTGGGTGTAAGAAGAGCGGGCATAACACATGGGCTCATGCTCTCTTGAATGAAACCCTTCTCTAGGAGCTCATCAATCTGTCTCTTCAACTCAACGTGCTCCTTTGGGTTCATTCTGTAATGTGGGAGGTTTGGTAGAGTCGCCCCATGTTATATATCCCTCATTGGGAGAAGCTCATCCAATAGATCCTCAAGAAAGACATCACAAAACTCATGCACTACCTAAATGGCCTCGGTGGGTAATTCTACACTAGCCTTTGGTACACTCCCTAGCCACGAGGGCATATACCATTGAGTCCGCCTCCGTTTCTCGCTCAAAGTCTTTGGCATTCAAAATATGAAGCAATTTGGACTTGAACATCAACTCCTTCAATTCTTTTGAGCCGCTCACACCACTCTGTGTGGTGGACTCCTTTCCAGTCGTATTCTTAGGTGGTAGAGGATTTAGCTTGACCTTCTTGCCCTCAAACCAGAATGTACACACATATGAATGACCAAATATGGTGACATCCCTGTCATAGAGTTATGGTCTGCCCAGAATAATATGACCAACATCCATAAGAACAACATCACACCAAAGTGTCTTTATAAGATCCAAACTGAACGGGAACAAGACATCGGTGTGACACTGAAATGGAAGTTTCATAAACCCAGGAGACTTTATAGGGTTAAGGATGGGCTTCCAGCTTTAAGCCCAAATGGCTCACAATGCTAGTTGATGCCACGTTGGCACAACTACCACTATCCATGATTATCTTACAGCTCTTTTCCCCACATTTTGCAAAAGTATAGAAGATCGTGTTGCGGCGCCAATCGTCTATATTCTTGGCTTGAGCAAAGGCGCAACGCACAACTGCGAGGGTCGCAGACTCTTGCAGTCCCTCTTCATCATCACTAGGGGTTTCTGCTAACTCATATTCTTCCTCCTCACCATTACTCTCTGGGGGCATTACTTCTACTTGTCCGTCAATAAGTACTTTGGTGCCCTCTCTCGTGCCGCACTAGTAGGCAAAGTGACCAAACCCCTGACACTTAAAACACCTAGTGGCCCCACTTCCACGTGAACTAGACCCAACAATTTCTTTACCCTTATCTTCCTTGGACCTAGGCTGAAAATTGTTGGAAGGTTTGTTTTGGTATCCAATGTTAGGTTTAGCCCCAGAGGGATTGGCCTTAGCACTAGAATCGCGAAAGTCAAACCGCCTCCCCATAGACGCTTTGAGATATTGCTCAACATCCAACACTACTTGATACAACTATTCAATAGTGTCTGTCTTTGGCGAGCAACTCTCTCCTAATGTCGGACGGAGGCCCGTTTTAAAACGAGCAAGGGTGAGTACGGGGTCAAGTACTCTTCAAATTTCTCAATATAGTCAGCAACACTCATGGAACCCTGTTGAAGAGACTGTCACTCCTCAATCAACCGCAAGCGATAAGAGAAGGGGATGTACTTTTCTTTAAGCGTTTCTTTCATTTCTCCCCAATGGACTATTGGGAGTTCCCTCGCTCTTTCTTTCTTTCGTTCAACCGTCGCCCAAAACCTCTTTGCTTGACCCACAAGCTTCATCTTGGCAAATCGGACTCGTCGAGCATCCGACATGTCATACCACTCAAAATAGTGGTTCATATCTGCCAACCAATCTAGAAAGGCTTTAAGGTCCAAGTGGCCATCAAATGTAGGAGCATCTATTCTAACTCTGTTGAGGAGTTGCGCATCTGGGTCATATTGATCATGATGTCCCTCGCGGGGTGGGTGCATAGGTGCGTGCCCATGACCAACTCCTTGGCCGCCTCCATTCCTTGGTCTAACCTCCTGACCGCCTACCTGAGATTGGGCATCTTCCCTAATGGTGGGGTTTGCCCCGAGGGAGGCCTCTATTTAGGTAACGCGATCATTAAATTGGTCAAGGCGTTGATCTATGTGTTGTTCCAAGCGCTTACTCAAGGAATCAACCTGCTGGGTTAATTTGTCCACTGATTCCTGCAGTTGCTCCATGTTTAGTATAGGGTGCAAACCAAAACCACGACCTGTACGTGTGGGCATATACTTATTTACTCAACCTAAGGACTTTCTATGACGACTATATGCAACTAAATGGGACTAAATGATCCTATGAGACTATATGAGGGAAACTACAAAGTGTTACTAAAATTCAGCAATATAGTTGCAAAATAAGGGAATAACAGAAAATTACAGCAATGTGAATTGCTAACTTCCTGCTAACAGAAATTTCAGCAACTAATATCAGGGACTACGGTCTTCTAAACAGCCATATGTGATGAAATTGAATGCATGAATGACTTAAACAAACTAACCCTAAACATGTAATATATTCCCCTATAAGAACCCTAGGCTCTGATACCAAATTTGATGCAGGACGTGAAATTTAAATATGATATGCAAGATCTCAGGCTTAGATCATACTAATTCAGAAACAATCACATAATAATTCCACATCCCACACAAAAGCTCAAATATTCAAGGGGAATTTTTGCAGGTCCAGGCCTACACAGGCTAGGACTGGATCAGTAAAATTATAGACCAAACGATACTCAAGGGGAAATAGCAATCAGACCCTAATCCAAGGGATTCACAAATTGCAATTCAGAAAACCCTAGGGTAAGAAAAGGGGCAAACGAAGTAAAAATCACGCAATCTACGGTTAGGGTTATGAAAAACTGGTGTGAAATGGAAAAATAAGAAGAAAACCTGAACCAAACGACAGCTCCCACGTGCGGACTGCGTCCCGGGCCTGACGCACGAGCGCAGGAGGCTAGTCGCAGGTGCGTTGGGGGCTCGAATCCCAAAACGGCCTTCTAAGCTCTAGTCGGTCAGGGGGGACTACAAACCCTCCAAATCTTATGGCGATCGGACGTACGGTCTGGGCGCAGTGCTCCGTCGAAGTTTCGGCCCTCTTGTAGGGACAGATTCTGGAAACTGGCTGTATGGAGAAAAACGGCTGCAAAAATTGGTAGATTCAAAGCAAGAATGATTGTAGAAAGTGAGAGATATGGATAGAAAAAGGTAGGGGCGGATTGGGATAGGCGTGGCTTCGCACCACAGTAGTTAGCCCTTCGAAAAAGGAGGGCTTCGCTCCCACTTGAATTTTTCCACAACTCAAAACTCAGAGAGTAAAAAAACACGAATGAATTTTTATTTCTTTAATGAATGAAAAGGCTACAAGGAGTGTCTATTTATAAGCAAACTCTATACCCCAAAACTCGCGTCATGTGCGCAACCTATTACTTGGTGAACAAAAATAAAAACTAATCAAAGAAATCTAAACCGTCCATGATACTCTAAATAACATTAATGAGCAAAACCTAAAATATAAGATTAATCAGACTAGTGGGCCCCGATCATGAGATCTCATGATGAGCTTTACTTGACTATCGGGCCCGCTTCAAAGAATCAAACTCCGTCTTCTAACTAGGAGGCCCTCCCTGGATGTCGTCATCGATCCAGATCAACGGTGGGGCCCTCCTTCTGGCATACGTGCAAAGGGGGGGCGGCGCGCATGTGCGTGCACGCGTGATGTCCCCATCAACAATACTATTGACTCCCTTCATAGTACATCCAATATTTGTCATAAATGATCAAGATGAACAGATGAATCAAGACTAAAAACAAGAACATCATCAAAGTAGACAACTAAGGGGCAGAGAACCTTTGTCCTCAGCCACATGAAAGTGCTCGGCACATTTGAAAGGCCGAATAGGATGACGAGCCACTCGTACAACCCATCTCGAGTCTTAAATGCCGTCTTCCAGTAGTCTCCATGCTCAATATGTATCTAACGATATCAGCTCCTCGGTCAATCTTTGAAAAGCCCTTTGCCCCATGCAATATGTCCAGCATATCATCCAAGTGAGGAATAGGAAACCAGTACCTTTTTTATACACACACTCACACCTCCACACACCAACGCACCGACACCACATAGTGGAATTTCACCACAATGGGTACTCGAACCCATGACCCCGTGTTGAAACTCTTGTGAGTCTACCACCGAGGCATGAGTCAGGACCCAACGCTTGATAGTAATCCGGTCGATTACACGAATGTCCATGCACATCCTCCAATATCCATCTTTCTTAAGAGTTAATAATGCATGAGTAAGGACCCGGTACTTGATGGGAAACCAATATGTGATAGTAATCTGGTCGATCGCACGACTATCCATGCATATCCTCCAATATCCATCTTTCTTAAGAGTTAATAATGCAGGAACAACACATCGTGACATGCTTTCCGAAATTAAACCTTTTTGTAGCATCTTAGTAACCTGTCAATGAAGTTTGGTATGTTCAGTAGGACTCGTCCAGTGGTGTGCAAGATTCCATAAACTCAAACCCCACACTAAATCAATGTGGTGTTGAATGCTCCTCATAGAAGGAAGTCCAACTGGGAGTTCTTCGGGCACCAAGTCTTCATATTCACGACAGAGCTCTTGTACAAGAGGCAGAACATCTAACTGCTTCATGTCTTCTTTAGCAACTAAGACATAAATGATGCTAGTCTCCTTGCTTCCTCTTTAAACTTCTACACACTAAGTGATTTTTTACCCTCTTTATAAAATTTGGGTGTTGGAAGATGCAATGTGATATTAACACCATCCTTAACAAAGAATTGGTGTTGGACCAAGTCAAATGCACCATATCTTGGTCCCACAACCACAATCTCCCTAACAAAATGTGACATGCATCCATGAAGACCACGTCACACCACACTTTATCCTTGTACTGATCCAACAAAGAACGAAACTAAGCACATGGAGTTAACATAAACTTCTCCCACTTTCTTAAGCTAACAAATCTAATATGGTTGCAGATGCTCATGTTCATTGAATTTTAATTTATCCACCATATCTTATGAGACCATTCTCACTGCTCCCCTCATCTGCCAAAATTGTGTGTATCTTCCCACTAAAAGTACAAGTCATGCAAAGATATTATGTCGCAACCATCACCCTTCATCAACCACCAGAGGCATTGATAGCATAGTCCATTGAATAACTAACAATTCTCCCCTATCACCATACACATCTGCTACATTTTCTCCAACATGCATCTCATCCTCATATGCATGTTGTTCATATTGTGTCCAAATCGACTTTCATTTCATCTAGTCGGGAGTGCCTTAAACATAACCTCCTTCCTCAGCCAAATTTAATTTAATTGTGAATTGATGTTCAGGACAGTGAAAAGAATGATGTCCCGGTTGCCCACACTTAAAATACATGGAAGGAGTGTTGCTTTTTCCCATCTTGGGTGCATTAACCTACCTCCATAACTACCTCCCCTGAGTTGGGGCTTAGCTTCATTGTTGAACATTGGCTCATTGATCATCGGCCTATGCAAGGCCTTGTGGTTGCCTTACGTGGGAAGTTAACATGCTACCCCGTTGATGACAACTCTCGTAGGTAGTGTTTTACTATGTGACTGCATGTGCGCACAATGGAGGGGAAATCGCATATGCGACTGTGGCATATGCGATCCCTGCACATATGCGATCGCATATGTCAAGTATGTGACAATATGCGATCGCATACAGCATATGCAGCATATTGGCCCAACAGTCAGAAATTTGACCATTGGGACTTTATTTTATTTATTTATTTTCAAAATCCAACCTTTTTGGCTATAAAAAGGCATTCATACCCCTTATCTACATTCTACATTCACTCTCTCTCTCTCTCTCTCTCTCTCTCTCTCTCTCTCTCTCAAAGTCTCAAATCTCTCATTCTCTCTTACATAATCACATCTCCATCTTTCAACTCTAAAGTTCCAAGTGGCCAAGGCCCAAGCTACAGCTTCTTTCAAGTTTCGATCAAGATTCAAGAAAGTAGAAGCAAGAATACATCAAATTCCAAGTCAAGTCTCTCATTTCATTTTCTACATCTATCTCATATTTCTCATTCATTTCATTTTCTACATTTCTCTTATTTATTATGTTCATTCTCTAGTTACATAACATTCATTCATACATTCTCCCTTTCTCTACATTCTACATTTTTTAATCTCTAGATTTGGATTCTCAATAATCTATAATTCTACATTCATTCATTCTCATTTCATTTCTATATCTCTATAATCCCTAGATTCTCATTTCTACAATCTACATAACTACATTCATTCATTCTCGTTTCTCTCTTTAGTCATTCATTAATCTTTATTCTCACTTCTCATTTCTATATCTCTTATTCTATTTAATCTCTAGATTCTCATTTCTATTCTACGACCTACATTCATTCATCATTCTCATTTGTCATTTGCTACAAAGTAGGTACAAGTACAATCTACTTTCATCTCATTTGCCATTCACTCATTTGTCATTTCTACATTTCTCTTTCTATCTCTCTTTCTCTATATTCTTGAGTCAAGAGACTCGAGACATTTTTTATTTTTAGTTTGTTACAACTTACAAGAAGATAATATTCAACTTTCAAGAAGCAAGCAAGAGTTCAAAGAAGGCAAGAATCTACATTCTACAAGAGCAACAAGAGTACAAGACTACAAGTCTACAACTACAACATTCAAGATAAGAATCTCTCTCTCTCTCTCTCTCTCTCTCTCTCTCTCTCTCTCTCTCTCTCTCTCTAGTTTTGAGCCTTTAGTTTAGTCTCTAGTTTTTAGTTTTTACAACTTACAAGTTATTACATGAAGAATCAATACACCATGTCATCTTCCCAATCTTCCTCTTTGAAATTAAAGTCGAATAACTTGGGTTGGAAGTATGGGCACTATAGTAGTGTTACGGATACGACTCACATCGTATGTGAGTTATATGGGTATGCAAGTTATGGTGGCATTGTGTGCCACAAGCAATACCTTGCATATTTAGTGGGGTCAAATGCAAAAGCATGCGATAAAATTACTCCAGAAATCCGAAGGGAGATCATGGAGTACATGGATAAACAATCGAGAAAGACATGTGATAGTGTCTTACATCAAGAGGAATATGTGGGACAAGATGCGTATAAGGATTTAAATGTAATTGATATAGATGAAACTAACCCTACCCCCTTACGTTGACAGACCGGTCTAGACCACCACCGGCCTCAAAAAGAGCTTGTGGGCATGGGCCCATAGATAGATGGTGTAGACCACACCCCGAGGATATAGTCAACCAAAGGGTTGGGTCAAACAACTTTAGAAAATCGGTATAAACAAAAATATAGGAATACCACTACACAATATATCGCAAAGTTGTTTTACCAAATCGGCATTGCTTTCAGCGTAGTTAAATCGAAAAAGATTTAAAGTCATGTTTGAGGCAATATGTCAATTTGGACTTGGGCTTAAACCTCTTTCATATCATGAAATGAGGGAGAAGTGCCTCAAAGTCGAGATTAATTATACACGATCATTCATAGCCGAATATAAGGAATTGTGGAAAACATATGGTTGTTCACTCATGACCAACAGATTGACCAATAGATCCAGTAGGTCTCTCATAAACTTTCTGGTGAATTGTACAACTGGGACAATGTTCTTGAAATCTGTGAATGTATCGGTCCATTCTCACACTACAAATTACTTATTTCATTTACCAGAAACTATACGTGAGGAAATAGGGGAGAAATACGTTATCCAGGTACTTACAAACGACGAAGCCTCGTACGTAGCTGTCTGTCGTCCTCTTGTGGAGAAGATGCGTCGTTTATTTTGGACCCCTTGTGCGGCCAATTATATTGATCTTATGTTAGAAGATATTTGTAGGTTATTTATAAAAGCAATTGCAGTAACAAGAAGAATCACAGTCTTTATGTACAAAAACTTCATTCTTCTCAATCGAATGAGAAAATACACTAGGGATAACTTGCTATGTCCAGCAGTCACCCGTTTCGCTATAGACTTCTTGACACTACAAAGATTAAATGCAAAAATAAAAAAACAAAAACAAAAAACCAGAACTTAGAAGCTTCTAGTGTCGGCCGATTTTACAAATGGGCCTTAGTCAAATAAGACTGAAGGGAAATAGGTTCAACAAACAATCCTTTCGAAAAAAATTTTACATAAGTGGCAAAGACGCTAAAAACATCAGAGCCATTAGTCATTGCGTTGAAATAAGTGGACGAGGATGAGAAGCCAGAAATGGGTTATATATATGATGCGATGGAGAGGGCGAAAAATAAGATCATGGAGCATTTTAACTATAGGGAGCGTGATTATAAGTCATTATAGATATTATAAATAAAAGATGGGGCAGTCAAATGTCATTTCCATTGTATTCGGTTATCTACATCCTTAACCAAGCATGTTTATTCGCTTCCCCCGATCTAAGAAAAGAACAAATTATACATATGGTTGGTTGTATTGATGTGTTGGAAAGAATGATTCCAGATAGAGAAGAACATAACAAGATATCATCTCTATTGGACTTCTATACAAAGAGTGAGGACATATTCTCAAGGAATATCGTCGTCAGGCATCAGAAAATGAAATCACCCAATAAGTAGTATTGTCCCAACTCTCGTACAAATAGTTTTTTACCATTTGTGCTACAAAGTCCAAGTGTCTAACCTACTCTACTTGAACTGTTTTTCTCAAATCTCAGCTGACTGCTAGGCTACCTCTGGAGTGGACCCGAATAGGAAGGCCCTAAGGAAGTTGGCCATGAGGATTCTTAGACTCACGTGTTCTGCTAGCGGTTACGAGTGCAACTGGAGCATGTTCAAGGCGATAAGTTTGGAAAATTGAAAATATTAATATGTTATAATTGGGAACTTGGGAGTTGGGATAATTGTAAGTGTAAGTTAAGCTAATGCTTTATGCTTAATGCCTAATGCACACTTTCTTTCATGCAAATTCACACCAAGAAAAGGAATTACCTTAAATGAATGAAGTTCAACTACTTGGTCTTCATCTAATACAATCAAAAATTGCGAGAACGATTCTAGGCTAGGAAAAAGAATCCTGGTTTTTATGACCCTATCTACTTAGATGAGCTGCATGCAGATAATGAGTGTCTCGTAGAGACGAAGGACTCAGTCTTTGCTGGTGAGGGGCTGACATGAGCCTAAGTTGAAGATGTCGAATTCGGATCGACACATGAAGAAGGTACTTCTACTTCCACTGGAAGGCAAAGGAAAGGTGGGGCAAGTGGTAGCAGTTAACCCATGGAAAAGATTGAGGAGATAGAAGGAGGAAATGATAATGAAGCTGAAGATCCACATTCACCGTTGGATGTTGATGAAGTATTAGTACAAACAAATGATGAAGATACAAAAGAAGAAGTATATGTGGAAGAAGGAGATGACTCTGATGATGACGGCAATGATGACAATGGTGGTGATCAAATGCCGCAATGGCAAATAGATCAATGTATATAGCATTTAGTATTATTTTATTAGTGTGTATAACTTGTAATTTGTAAATTATATTTCTATTTTTTACAATCAATAATAAATAAATAGCTTTTTCATTTTGTTGTTACTTGTTAGTTGTTACTTTACTTCTTACTTGTTAAGTATTAAATGTTAGTTGTTAACTTTATCAATGAATATTGATGACATGATGTTTAATTCATTGTTTAATTGATTTTATTTCACTCAAATGTATTTTAAATATGTAAAATTAGTTATCTATTAACTTAGAAAAGTTCCCCCTAATTTCTTATATTTTTTAAATTTTTTTCTTATTTCCCTATTTTTTCAATTTTTTTTAATTTTTCGAAAAAAAAAAAAACAAAACAAATATGCGGTCGCATATGCGATTCAACAAAATTGCTCGTAGGGCACCAAATCATCACCCAAGTCCCCAATTAAGTATCTCATTGGTTTTCAATGCAAGTGTATATGCATTAGACATTTTAAATACATCTTGGAAAGCCAATTTGTTTCTGATATCCAAGTTAAGACCATTAAGACATCTTGAAATCTTTTGCACTTCATACTGACAAAACCCTACCTGTGATGTTAAAGTATGGAACTCCTCGGCATATTCATTTACTCAGAAAGTAAAAGAAGGTAAAGGAAAACAAAAATTGTTCATGGAATATATACTTCTCCACACATTCAAGTGAAATACAATCTGGAATTCTCTCTTTTCTTCTCTAAGTTTTAGTGAAAATTACAAATTGTATACAAAAGAACTGAATAAAAAATGTCCAAAAAAAAAAAGGGCAGATGCACAAGGCATAAGCATACCTGGAAACCCCAAAACATAGAATATATGTATCTTGTGATAATACTGTGTTCAGTAGAAATGAGAACAGCCTGTACGTAAATTCCATACGAGAAAGATCCATTATCTGTATTAAAACAATCAGTAGCATTGGGGCTGTTTTGCCAGGACTGCCAGTCTTGGTTGGAAGCAAATTTTTCAGTGTTGTCATGCCCACAGTCTATGAACTGTTTACAGGATGGCACTTGAGATGCATCACAAGCCTCTCGCAGGCATTGATTTACTCTCTGAAAGAAAGGTGTAAATAGTAAAAATTATATCAATCTTTGCAAATGCAAATTTACAAAACGCCAATTTCAAATATATCCCACTCAAGGTGGGAGAGCCATATAATAACTCTCGAAGACATAAACCACCTGCATAAGGCTATCATATAAATTGCAGACTAAAGGCTACACAGACAAATAACTTTGAACAAAATAGAAGAGTTCCAAGTGAATAGTATAAATTGAAGACTAAATGCTACACAGACAAATAACTTCGAACAAAATAGAAAAGTTCCAAGCGCATCGTATAAATTGCAGACTAAAGGCTACACAAAGACAAATAACTTTAAACAAATTAGAAGAGTTCCAAGTTCCAACCATCATGGGTAAATGTATAAGTTAGTAGGATTTAATAGGGTAAGTCACGAGGGGTAGGGCTATCAACCGGACCCTCATGGGCACCCGATGAACCCGACCCAATTTTAATGGTTTAAGAAATGGTGTCAGGTTCGGGTCTCGCTTTTTGGACCAAGTTAAAAATTGGGTCTATCCGAGTTCAAGTCGGGTCCATGTCACATGGACCCAAATAAAGCTAGGTCAGGTTGGGTCTGGTTAGTTTTAATAGTAAAATTATATATATTTAATATGAATTGATTATTCTAGTAAAAGAAATGAGGTTTAATAAACCGCGCACGTGTGCGCAACCATCCATCCAATAGGCCCAACCATGTAAATGCTCTTATTTGTCCAAAGCAAACTCAAAACTTAGATCCCAAGCTCCAACCCCATTGGACCCAAATCCAAGTATCCAAGATCTAGACACAGACCTGAAAGTAGCAAGACCTGAACCCTGGGTCCTATAGGACCCGAACTTAACCCAACCCGTTGACAGGCCTGACTAGGGGTACTATGTCATTTGTTTTGATACTTAATGTTCGTGGTACTGTTTACTATGGGGATTTCAATCGGTTTTAATATTTGTAAGCATATAAAATAATGCCATGACATGAATAGTCATGTGGAGAGTGTTTTGTGCAGAAAATAAGCTGTGTGTGTGTGTGTGTGTGTGTGTGAGAGAGAGAGAGAGAGAGAGAGAGAGAGAGAGATTTGTGTCTAAGCTTGTTGGTCATATAAAGCAGCCGAGTAATCTCTTTTATTACTAAGGATAGAAAAAAGACTAAAACACCACTATGCTAAACATAAGACAGCACTCTTTTCTCCTTTTATATTAATATATAGTCATCTTTCAAAAAAAAAAAAAAGACAGCACACTATATAAGGATGGCTGCAAAAACCTCACATACACGCAGAAACATTCCAACACCCCTTCAAGTTGGAACATTACAACCACCATGCCCGACTTGTAAATAATAATATTTAATCAATCACATTTTAGAGGCTAGGTGAAGACATCTTGACACAGGACAGATGCATTAACCAAAAAACATGTGAGATCGAGTAGCAGAATTAAGACAATTAACAAAAAAACACAAGCATTGCCATAATCATCACGAATCCCATGAAAACCAAAAAAATATCACACATGATCATAGCCTAAGTTACTAACATCGTAACACAAGATCATTAAATAAAAAGAAACTAAGATCTAATGGATGTAGGGACATCCCATTAGCATAGGGTATAGTCTATTTCAAAGTAGAAAACCTAATACAACCTAGGGTAAAAATTAGGGTTTGAGTAATTTGGAAAAGTAGGAAAATTAGGGATTTTAGGTTTAGGGTTAGGGTTTTGAGAATGGAAAAAAGGAATTTTGGTATAAGGATGATGGAAGACCAAAAGGGGCAAGGTGTGGCCGTACGGCCAACCCGAAGGATTCACACGTGCGGCTGTACGGTCACACGTGTGGAGTGGGATGGATGGGTTTAGGTCGATTAGGGTTTGGACGGTAAATTGATAAGGAAAATGTGGGTTTAGGAAAAGACGAAGATCTGAGATGGGAGAATGAAGAACCTGAAGAAAATACTTGGATGAAGGGTATGTCTGCAGACCCTGAGAAAGTCAAGGTCATTGCCAATTGGCCTGAGCCGTGTACCATACACGACGTGCTTTCATGGCCTAGCTACATTCTATCGACAGTTCATCCGTGGATTTTTCTTAATTATGGCTCCCATCACGGATTACATACGAAAAGGAGAGTTTCAATGGACTAAAGTCGTGGCATAGGCTTTCTCAGAAATTAAGAAGAAGATGACAGAAGCGCTAGTTATGCGTCTACCTAACTTTACCAAAGCCTTTGAGGTAGAATGTGACACGTCAGGAATTGTCATAAGTAGAGTGTTAAGCAAAAAGGGACATCAAGTGGCATTTTTCAATGAGAAGTTGAACGAGGCTAAACAACGCTACTCCACTTATGACATGGAGTTTTATGTGGTTGTGCAATCATTGCGCCATTGGCGGCATTATTTATTACCGCAAGAATTCGCCATGTTCTCTGATCATGAGGCCTTCAAATATTTGAGCTCTCAAAAGAAGTTGAGCCCTAGGCATGCCAAGTGGCCACAATTTCTTCAAGAGTACACGTTTGTGCTTAAGCACAAGGCCGAAAAAGATAATAAGGTTGCTGACGCACTTAGCCGTCATATCATAAAGCTGCGGTCCATGAGTATTGAAGTTACAGGCTTTGAGCAACTCAAGGGTGAGTACTCAAACTGTCCTAATTTTGAGATCATTTATGTGCCATTGTCTAGTACTCAAGGGTGAGTACTCAAACTATCTTAATTTTGAGATCATTTATGCGCCATTGTCTAGTGACCCGCCCTCAAGGAGTGCGGAGTTCGTCCTTACAGATGGATATCTTTTTAAAGGGGACAAGTTTTGTATCCCATGCACATCCCTCCGTGATCTTCTAGTTTGGAAGCTGCATGCTGGAGGGATAGCAGGTCACTTTGATTGAGATAAAATAGTTGCCCTTGTGTCTGATCGTTTCTATTAGCCTAATCTCCAGCAAGATGTAACTAAGATTGTAGGGCAGTGCCGGACATGTCAACTGACGAAGCAGAGGAAGCGAAATACAAGTTTATATACTCATTTACCAATTCCACATGCCCCGTGACAAGATGTTAGTATGGACTTCGTGCTTAGGCTTCCCAAGACTATTCGTAAGCACGATTCCATACTCATGGTTGTTGATCAATTTTCTAAGATGACCCATTTTCTACCCTCTTATAAGACCTCAGATGCCTCCCACGTTGCTAAGTTATTCTTTAAGGAGGTTGTGCGACTTCATAGAGTACCTAGATCCATTGTGTCTGACAAAGATACTAGGTTCACTAGTTATTTTTGGAAGACTCTCTGGCACCTTATGGGTACGATGCTCCAGTTTTCTTTAGCATATCATCTCCAATCGGATGGTCAAACAAAGGTAGTGAATCGTAGTCTAGGGAATTTGTTGAGATGTCTGGTTGGAGACAACCACAAGACCTGGGACATTGTTCTTCCCACAACAGAGTTCGCGTATAATTCTTCAGTGAACGGGTCCACAAGAATGAGCCCATTTGAAATCGTTTTAAGTCTTAGACCCCAAGCCCCCAAAGATTTGATCCCCACGGCTACCCCACAGTGTCCTTCAAAGTTAGGAGAGTCCTTCGCCCAGCATATGCATGCATTGCATAGTGAGATCAAGAGGAAGATTAATTCAAGTAATGAACATTATAAACTTTATGCTGACACTCACAGGAGATTTAAGGAATTTCAACCTAGAGATGACGTCATGGTTCGTATTAGGTCTGATCAGTTTCCACCTGAATCCGTGAATAAGCTTCATGCCCGTAGCATAGGCCCACATAAAATTGTGAAAAGGTTGAGGTCTAATGCTTATATTGTTGATATCCCTGCTACCATGGGCATCAATTCCACATTTAATGTGGAAGATCTAGTTCCCTTTCACAATCCATTACCTCTATCTACTAGTTCCCCTGTTTCTTCCCAGACCCCCCCTATATATGGACCTTGGCCATAACCTAACCTTCCTGTACCCATCTTACCTTGTCTTCCACCTACACCGAAAAGAGACGAGATAGGGGAAATTTTGGACTCCAATGCGGTTTCCACTCGCTCCGGGAGTTTCTATAAATTCCTAGTCAAATGGAGGAGCATGCCCATTACAGATAATTCTTGGATCACAGAGATAAGAGTTGCAGCGTATCAACCCCGACTTGCTCGAGAGATATAGAAGTCCACTTTCGCTAGTGGCGAACTCTTCCTACCCGGGAGAATTGATGGAGACATCAGTGGTGCACCTTTAAAGTGTACCAGAGTAGGAGATGTCGCCGACAGAGTAACGGAGCGGATGAATTGATGTGGACGCACGCGGGGTCCATCAGACCCATTTTCTGACGCGCTACGAGTGCAGGAGTGGCATGACCACACCCTAACCAGAGGCCCATGGATCAGATTTCACACCCTGTCGCATGGGTGTTTTAGTTTTAGACTTTTTTTTATACTTTTTCCTTGTTTCGGGAGCTTTATTGCATTTTCATTATTTTTTTACGTCTTTTTGTTGTTTTTATTGTTTTCAGGGACTTTAGTGCACTTTTACTTTTTTCATGGCTTATATATACACTATGAGGAACCTTATTTTATATCATTGAATGAATAGAAATTCGTATCTTTTCTTCCTCTTCTATCAGGATATTAGGGTTTCAGGATTAGCACTTGGGTGTTGAGGATTCCACCCCGGTTTCAGGTTTCCTTCTTCCCAGATCTTTGAGCTGCTGAAAAATGTAAGAAATCCACCTCCTTTTCTTTTGATGACAAATGACCCGTAGTTTCTTCATCTTGAACCCTCCCTTCTTCATCCTTTTCGTTCTTCTGAACATTCCTTTTTGATTTAAACAGAAAAGAGGGATGGATAGTCAGTAGAATCAAATCCAAACTTGACCGTGGACTGACTTATGCTAAATCTGGGATATCCTCATATTCCTAGGTCCTCCCTTTTTATTGTTTATGTGATTTTATGCCAAGGGGCATGATCCTGACGAAATGATCTCATCTCTGTGTTAAGATTTGCCTAAACCCTTTGATTTATAAATAAAAAAAAAAAAAAATAGTTGATTGATTAATTTATTTACTTGAATCTCGTCATCCTGATTATACGTGCATCTAGGGTTAGGCCATCACATGTCCATGCATCAGATAGTTGGATGCATGCATATCTGTTAAGATCTCCTATAGATCAGATCTCTCACCTCTTCTATTTATTCTTTTCATTCTTTTTTTTTAAAAGGGTTACAGTTTTATTGTGAAAGGGGCAAAACGCCCAAAGAATTACTGCTGAAAAGCAATTAACAAAAAGGAAAATCCCTATTAACACCTCCATTCAAGGTCGACACCCAATCCTTAACATCTAGCTTAGCCCTCTTGATAACCTTCAGGACTCCCCCACTAATGTGACGAAAGCAATGATTATTTCATTCCCCCCATAATGCCCAAATACCAGCAAGTAGAGCCATTCTCTGGCATCCTCTGCCCTTCTTCCCCACACCTCCGCCACTCCACGAGGAGATAAAAGACTTGACTGAGTCAAGGATCACCAACGTCATCCAAAGCAGCCAAAAAAGTTTTCCCACAACTTCCGCGCAAAGGGGCAATGCACGAACAGATAATCAACTGATTCCTCAATCTGCATGCAAAAGGAACAGATGTTAATAGGCATTCCTCTCCTCCGCAAGTTGCTGATGGTAGGCACCTTATTCCAACCCACCAACCAAGCCAAAACTGTAGTAGCATTGGGAGGGACTCCACAATGCCATAGAAAAGAGGTATGCACCAAATCTCTCTTGGAGTTATCCCCACAAGAAAGCTATAAAAGGGATAGAGAGGAGTTCAAAAGAAAAGAAAATAAATAATAGTAATAAAAATAAAATAAAATAAAATTGTATGTCATTTTCGTTGTTCTCAATGGAATAAACATATTCACATTGTTGCCCCTAAATCTACATGGTCTAGTCCAGGTATATCCTATTCTCTAACAAAGTGGAAAATTTTGTCCGACAGTTCAAGCTTAATTTTGATGTTAGTGCAGTTGGTAACCCAAAACTAACCACTCTAAGGGGTGTTTCTAAAGATGAAGATGGGAATGTTACACTAGCTTTCTCTAGCATGATCGATAAGCTTGACCGAAAAGAAACTAGTGATCTAGAATATTTCCAGCATATGGATGTAAAATGTCTCCAGGTGCTTTTGGAAGCCAACAGCAAGCTGGATCTTCTTTATGTATTAAGCAATCTGTCTCTATCTCTTTCTTCAGCAATGAATGGGTTACTATGGAAAAAATGAATAAATAATACCAAACATACTTTCTAAGAAGTAACTTATTCAATTCCCTTTACCAACAACGCATATGCATTATTCTCATACAAAAGGATTATTGTATATGCTTGTTCTGATGTAACCCGAATTTGAATTTTAGAGCACATTTAGGTGTTGATAATGATGATGATATAGGTGGAACAGATGGTATTCCATGCCACTGGGCATTTGGGTGTTATAGGATATGCATGTACAGTTGTAACATGTGCAGCAAGCTATACATACATATGGATAGCCATATGGATGGATACATGAATATCTGTTAAGATCAATGCTTTCAATATCACACGATATCACCGATATATCCCACGATATATTTGCTATCCCAGCTGAGCAATACAAAACCCAGCTTTAACATCCATTTTTCATGGTATTGTGCAATATATTGCACGACATCGCAATATATCGTGGATATTGCGATATATCCACACTCCTTTTTTATAAATTCTTAATGTATCATGCAATAAATCAATATCAAGTGCAATATCAAAAGGGATAAAAGGAAAATGGCGCTGTTTTGTCTGGAAAATCTTAAAAATTTCACAAAATCTGAAATCACGATTGAAAGCTTCTGAGGACTGGATTCTAAAAGGTGCGTGTTTTTTAGTTTTGATTTGGTTTTTTTTCCGTTTTTGTATATTGTAAAGTGTAAGCAGTAAGAAGTCCATGATTCTTCATGTTTTGCAAGAAAATTTATGAATTTGGAGCTTCGATTTCGAGATTTTCTAGAGATGAGCCAAATTTCGGAAAATTGGAAAAAAAAACTAAATTTCCCCAATTTTTTTTCTAAATCAGTTGCAATCTTAATGTCCAAACACGAAATCAAACATGTAAATAACCTGATCCAGACATTCTTGGAAATTTGAGTTTTTCAGGGAAAAAAAAGTAATTAAAAATGTTTTTTTAATCAAATCGACAGGTATATTTCTAGCTTTCTACTTTTTCTTTTGCTTTTGAATGTAATACTTGTGTTTCCATACATTTCTTACATTTATAAATTTTGATGAATTGACTTTGAATATAGTAGCATCAGTTCAGTTGAACAACACAGAGATTAGTACCCTATACGTATGTGCACTTGGCTTTGTGATTTTTTTTATTTGTAAGTGTGTATTTGTGTCTTTTTAACAATCACTTAAGTTTCATTAAAAAATTCGATCAATTTTCCAATGTTGAACCATGTTTTCCAATAACGGAGATACATTATGCAATACAATTGATATTATCCCGTGCGATAGCCGATATGTATCTGTTTCTCAAGAGTGTAATACATTATACAACAACAATACAGAAAACATTGGTTAAGATCTCTACAAATCTCTACATACATCCCACCTCTTATATGTATTCTTGTAATTCTCATTAATGAAGAATACACGACAATTCTTAAAAATATAGTTTCTAAAAAATAACATGGTATTAGAGCTGTTCATCGATTTTGTCCAACATCAACCAAAATCCTAGCCAATGACACCTATCTCCCCGTCACTGCAATCTATCGACAAAATCTATCACCTCAACCCGCTGCTAAGACCTATTGCCGGCAATACCAAATCTAGCATCCCCAAACCCACCACCGCCCATCACTGCAACTCGTAGCCACGCTTCTTGCGAGGCTGTTGCCACTACAGCCAGCACTGTCACCATCCCGTCGTCACCACATCTCTGATGCTATACCTGAGGACATTGGTAGATTTCGACCCTCATCTTCTTCCACAATCTCACCTTGCAAACCACCGAAAACCAGATCTGCAAACCCAAATCTGCCACTCTAAAAACCATCAGCAAACGTCCAATCCTAAGGCTGGAATCGACCACTCAGCCAAAAACGCATCAGTCATTTCCGGGCCTGAACCCATTTTTTGTCTAACTCTTTTCTCATACCAAATCAGAAGCTACCACCTTCTTCAGATTTGGAGACCAGCAGCACCCAAATTCCGTCTGCATCTCTTTCATCAAATCTGCCATTGTTGGATCTGAACATCTTCTCTGATCAGTAGCCCATCCGCCATTGTTTTCAGATGCCTTCTTGCTGAAACCCTCTACAAGTCGACCCATCAGAACCTAGCTCAAACCATCTAACACCATCAAAACTCTGTTGCAGGATCCAATGGTGTTCACCAGACAAATCTGGACCATCAGATATGAGTCTGTCAAATCTGGGTCGTCTTCTGCAACATTGCCCAACCCATCTTCTCTGTCATTGTCAGCTACCATCATCACTGTCTCCAATCAAATCGCAATTGTTGATACTTAAGCCTTGTTATCCGTCCATTGACAATTCCGACCTATGTGATCGCCATCTCCGATCGCTCATCTGCTTTTATGCTACCGAATCCACTAGCTGTTGGGTCTCAATCTCCAACGAATTAGACCTGCATCAACCATTGTCAGATCTGTGGGCGTTCATCAAATAGATAGATCTGCACCATTCGATTCCATCTTAGTGCATCACCAAATATAACCGCATCTTTGACATCTCTACAACGTCTGGATCTATAGCCCTTCCATCGCTGCACACATGCAACACATAACCCCGATTCACCATTGGCGGATCTCGCAGTCACCGTTACCAGATCCTGTCTTTGCCCATCTCTATCCATCAGCAACCACCCACAACCAGTCCCTCGGCCGGATTCCACAACTTCTATGTTCCAGCACAAAACCCACCACTAAAGTTCTGTAGCAATACCTATTAAAGAGAGAGAGGGAGGGGGGGGAGGCCATTTGACCCCCTTATCCTTTTGGTGCTCCGAGATTGCACCGAAATACATGCCAGCCAGTTGGTTATTCCTTTTATTATGCTAGTGTGGATCCAATTTCCAGCAGATCTACTAGTCTCGAAACCCAACTTCGCACCACTTGTTCACCTGATATTGTTTGAACTGCATCTTTCTATTACCCCTACTTTTGGGCCTTCATGCTAGGACCTGGTTTCTGTTGTGCTGGTACTTTATACTCAGACCTGTTTTGCAACACACCTTTTAGGCCAGACATGTCATCTTCTTCACACATCCTCTCTGTGCATCTCCTTTGCCGATGCATTTTTTCTGTTGTGTCAGACCCTTGTAACCAGACCTGTTCTCAGATGCACCTTTAGGTAGAACCAGTGCCATCACCAGTTTGTAGTTGGAACATTCCAGAGCCACAGGAAGCACAATGGTTGAAATCTCAGCCACTGAAAGTGATGTATCCACCAGAGTAGCAATGATGAAATCCCAAACACCAACGGTGTCACTAGATCATTCACAAGCCATTGGAAGTATCAATGGTTCATGATGGGGACATCACGCGCACACGCGCACTCACGCCGCCCCCCCTATGCACGTACGTACGGAGAAGGAGGACCCCACCATCGATCTGGCTCGATGACGACGTCCAAGGAGGGCCTCCTAGCTAGAAGTCAAGTTTTGGTTCAGAAAAGTGGCCCGATAGTCAAGAAAAGCCCACCATGGGATCTCATGATCGTGGCCCACTCGTCGGATTGGTTTTATATTTTAGGTTTTGCTTATTGTTATTATTTAAAACATCGTGAACGCTTTAGATTTCCTTGCTTGGTTTTTATTTTAGTTTACTTCATCGCCAAGTAATAGGTGTCGCACATGGTGCGAGTTTTTGGGTATAGGGTTCTCCCTATAAATAGGCACCCCTTGTAGTTCTTTTCATTGATTGAAGTTAATAAAAAAAATTCCTATTTTATTTTTCTGCTCTCTTCGTGAGTTGTGAAAGAATTCAAAAGTAGGTGCGAAGCCCTCCCTTTTTGAAGGGCTAACTACCGTGGTGCGAAGCCACATCGATCCCAATTCACCCCCATCTTCCATCATTTTTTTTTCCATCTTCTTCCACTATCCGTACTTCGAATTTGTCTTTTTGTTGCATCAGATTTCTTCGTTACAGCAGGTTTCTAGATTTCGGCCCGCAGGCGAGCCGAAACTTCGGCGGAGCACTACGCACAAACCGTACATCAAATCGAGCTGAGATTTGGGGGTTTTGGAGTCCATCCCTGGCCGACCAAGGCCAAGGTGGCCTTTTTCTGAATAGTGGGCCCCACACACGTGCGGCCGGGATCACACGCACGTCCATCTGGGCCATTGTTGCTGTCCACACGCGGGATCATCTTTTGGCTCAGGTTTTTATCGTCTTTTATCCTCTCATAGCCGTTTTTCATGAATCCTAACCCTAGATTACATGATCCCTAATTGATTTGCCCATTTTTATCACCTTAGGGTTCCCTGAATTGAAATTAGGGAATCCCTTGGATTATGGACTGATTTTTATGCATGAGTAGTTGATTTTATTTCCCTTTAACATCGTTTGGTTTATAATTTTTATTGGTCCAGTCCTAGCCTATGTCGGCTTGGACCCGCATAGATTTCCCTTTTTAATTGAATGTTTGGATTTTCATGTGGGATGTGGAATTTGTGTGATTGTTTCTGAATTGGTAGGATCTAAGCCTGAAATCTTGCATATCATATTTAATTTTCCATGTCCTGCATCAGTTCACATCCCAGAAGTCATCGAAAGTACCTGCTCACCCCATGCTTACTATTATTGTTCAGATTCCATCATCACGTCACAGTTGAAGTTCTTTTGTGTTCATAAGTGTTTTCCTTGCCTTTCATTCTCAAGTTGTTCTTTCAAACACCTTGAGTATGAGGGGGGTTGTTAGAGTATATGATAGGTATGTATAGTTGTACATAGGTAACCATATAAATGGATACATGTATATCTGTTAAGATCTTTACAGATTTTTGTAATTCTCATCAATGAAGAATATACAACCATTCTCCAAAATGTAGTCTCTGAAAAACAGCAAGGGGCAGTGAAAATTGTGCATTGAACAAACTTCTGTTTTCCTCCTTTTCACCATAAATCCACACTCCATGCATTTCACGCCAAATCTGAAACGCATTGAACAATTATACCTTCCCAAACATCTGTACATACCCTAGAAGAATGAATGCAAAACACAGTCACCACAAACAACAGCATACACCTATTTTTGGAGGACTCTTTTCACTTTCAGATCGAGCTCCTAACAAATCAGAAAAAGACACAAGCTTAGATTATGCAATGTTGTGCTTAGCCTGAATTTCAGCCTTGATTGATAGAACATCAAATCAATCATCATCATCATAGCATTCTCACAGCTATTTGGAACATCAAAATCATCGTTGCCAGCAAATGGTATGTATTGCAAGTGCACAATAAGCCAAGTGCATTATGTGAGTCTCCACAAACTTTTTTAAAAAAATTACAGAAAGCACGACAATATAGCAAAAGAAAATAAGGCATGGAAACCAACAACTAATGTTTAAAAGAACTGCACCAACCTGCAGCCCAAAGAGATACCAGCATGAGCCCACAACATGCCCAGCCAATACAAAAATGAGAAGATTGATGACAAAGTTCGCCCATGCTGACTCAAATATGAAGCCGCTTGCAGACTGTCCAGCAAGCAAAGGTAGAAATCTAAATATCCTCGGTATATACTGAAGAAGAACTGTGGCACGTAGAAGATTTTTCGCATAATTTGCTGCTGATGTTCCCAAATACTTCGGTACTACCAATAATATCATGATCTTCAAACCAAGAATAAGAGAAAAAATATATATTAGGCTCAGAATGCATGAAACTTTGAATGCTACAAAAATCATAGACAATAGTCATTTTCCCACACAAATATGAGGAATTAAAAGATCATTGGCCTGAGGATACTCAATAGTATCCTGGAGCCTTGATTTTGTGACCTTGGTTCCCATGCCTATGATAGGCAATTGAAATATTTTCATCTAAATGGGGCCCCACAGTAGCTTGCCACATGAATGAAATGAGATAAAACAATATTATAAAATTTAAATGAAAGAAAACAGAAACATCTTACCTGGGGTAATGGTAATACAACAAATAGATCAAGTATAAAGTAGCCACACAGGTAATTAAGAGCAATTTGCTTTGGGTGATCAACTAAATCTCCAGCACCCACCACTCTGGATTCAGGATTAACATAAGCGAGCCTGAACTGCAGCACAGAAATTGTGTATATTGGTCAGGAACCTCATGATGTGGATTTTACAGTTGCAACTTGCAATGAGATTAATTCCACAGATTTTCAATAATTGGTATTCTTAGAGACATCAAAAGCAGCATGCTAAAAACCAAATAGGGAGGCAGAACATTCAGGGATCAAAAGAGACACGTAAGTAAAGAGGACAGGAAAAATGGGAGAGTAGGCAGTGGCCTGGTGGGTACCCCAATATTGTATCAAAGTGTGTGTCACACCACAGCCCATTAACAAATAGAGTCATTTGATGTGGGTTGGATGTCCATGGGTGATTTGTCAATTACTTTGGGTTTAATCCTTCTTTCTATAACCGTGAAATTTCTGCCAATGGATATTACCTAATTTTAGTGTGACAATAAAACTATCATAAAAGATTTAAGTGATTTCAGCAGACCCGCTAATCATTAGTATCATGATTTTCACTAAGAACCATAACTCGCCCAGTTCAAGGTTCCTTCTTCATAAGATGGTAGCTGAATTCATTGAAATATTTTGCTCATTCATTCATTCCCTCCTGAGGTGGGTGTGGTGAATTAAGGAATGTGTCTTGACAGCTTGGTTTTCAACTTTAGAGAATAGATGTCCAGCTGGCTTCTTCAAGAGCCATGGGGATCCCTTGTCAGCAATTATTTTCTCACTGGTTGCAGAAAGCCTTAGCATCCTTCTCACCCAGGCGTCAAACTTTGAGCTCAAGAATGGCCGTGGATTAAGGAATGAGCCTCAATAGCTTCATTTTCAATTTTAGTGAATGAATCTCATCAGGGACTGGTCAGCACTGGGGGAAATCTGGCATGGCAGAGAAGCTTCAGCGAAGAGCAGCAGCAGTCGGTCGAGGGAAGAGGATGCAACCTCCCAGTACTCCAGTGCCACACTGGAGGTTCTCCAAGACACGTGTACTCTACAGATTGCTGGAAATGGGGTAGGTGGAGAAAGATCGAATGGGATTTCTACATCTATGGTGCAGTATTTGGCAGGAGGTCTCAATGCATCGTCCTCATGCCCGAGCCTCCTCCCTTAAGCAGGTTCGGTTTCCAAACCTCAGCCTCGGGGGCATCATGCCCTTTCTGTCTATCTCGGGTAGGCTCAGACCTCGTATCAAATTCTGTGGTGCAAAGAGGGAGGCTCGGTCGGCTTTAAGTTGGCTTGCAGTCAATCCGAGCCTCTCTTTTCGAAAGTCAGTTTGGTCTTTGGAGAGGGAAATCATTTAAAGATTAACACGTGGAAGTCCGATCTTAATCAACTGACCAGAGGAGAAAGCGAGATGGTGACACGTGTCAGTGGGCCTCATGCACTCGAGTCTCTTCCCACACATATTCCGGAGGCTTCTTTTTAGGACCGTGCGTATCCTTCGCGCACGTGGGACGCCTTTCATCCTTATACCCGACCTGCTCTTCATTTCCAAAAGGACTTCAAAGATGAAGCTTCTCCATGCGAAGATCATATTCTTCTGCAGGCTTCAAGGGTCATCTCTCCTCAACCTCGAGAAATTGTATGCGGAAAGGAGTCTTGGGACGACCAATGAGTTTCAGAAAGCGAGTCCGTCCTCGATGGTTTGATGGAAAAGTTAAAAGTTAACAAAATGGCGCTGGAAGTTTCAAATCACGACAAATGTAATGTGGAGGATGCCTTGGTAGTCACCCCTCTCTGTGCTTCAAGAGGCAGAGTTGATCCACTTCCTCATATCTCAGAGGATCCTACAAGTCAGGCCATAGATGTTGCCGGAGGTCAGAAGTTATTTGCAGCCCAAATTAGATTATCTCGAGATGTGTAGGACAGAGTGGGGGGCATGATAGGTCTGTCCATTGGAGCCAGAGAGGAAAATGTTTACGATTTCGTTCAATTTGTCCTAAGCAAGGGAGTGCAAAGATTTAATCAAGACCACAGATCAACTACTAGGAAAATCTCCTAGGGGAATGAGAGAGCATCTCAATCTTGAGTGCTTGATTAACTACAACTCATCAAATAAGGCCAGCAGCAGCTCAAGGGTTAGAGATGGCAGGTCAGGTGATCAATGTTAATCCTATCCTGGAATGAGAGAGGTTTGGGCTGCAACCTGAAAAGGGCCCAGGTTCCTAAAATGTGTAAGTCAAAGGCTAATATTATAGCACTGCAGGAATCGAAGCTTTAGAGTGTAGACAGAGGCATGATAATTTCCAACTGGGGCACCCACAATAAAGATTGAGTTGTATTAGAAGCTTTTGGTTCTGCGGGAGGCATGATAGTTGCGTGGGATACTATTTGGTGCAAAGAAAACGGTATTAGCACATTTTCAGTTTTAATTGTTTTCCAAGACTGTTGTTCCAATTTCAAATGGGTATTTATGTAACCTTATGGTCCATGTTCCTACTACTTGAGAGATTGACTTTGGTCTAAGCTTTCGGCAGTTAGACAAAGGTGGGATCTTGATGTAAGACCGATGCATGAACGAAATAACGTATGAGATCAAGTAGCAAAATTAAGATATTTAACAAAAAACACAAACATTGCCATAATCATCACAAATATCATAAAAACCAAAAGAACATCATGCATAACCCTAGCCTAAGTTACTAATATCGTAACACAAGATCATTAAATAAAGGGAAACTATGATCTAATGGATTTAGAAACATCCAATTAGCATAGGGCATGGTCTATTTCAAAGTAGAAGGCCTAATATGACCTAGGGTAAAATTAAGGTTAAGGGAATTGGGAAAATATAGGAAGTAGGGTTTGTGGGATCAAATTGGGTGAAGGGATGAAGGGGTTTATAGGTTAGGATGTGGGAATTAGGGTTTTGGATAGAAGGGGTGTAGGGATTTTGGGTGAATTGAAGAATGGGAAAAGTAAGGGTTTTGTAATTTGGGAAAGTAGAAAAAGTTAGGGATTTTAGGGTTAGGGTTAGGGTGTTGGAAATGGAAGAAGAGGATTTTTATCTAAGGGAGATAAGAAACCAAAAAAAGGCAAGGTGTGGCCGTACGGCCAACCCAAAGGATTCACACATGTGGCTATACGGTCACAAGTGTGGATGGATGGGTTAGGTCTCTTAGGGGTTGGGATTGTAGATAAGTAAAGGAGAGATGAGTTTAGGAGAAGATGAAGGCTTAGGATGGGAGAATCGAAGAACTTAAAGAAAATATCTTAATGGAGGGAAAAGAGATGATGATGTGGGGATAGATGGAGACCCCGCACCTCCATTGATTAAGATTAGTCTCACACCAATCTCCCTTCCAAATCACATAAAAGTATCTTCAAATCTCATGAATATGGAATAGGAGAAGAAAGCAAGAGCTTAACTTTTTTTATCACCAAAATCCAATGAGGGAGAAAGTCACACGCCCACCCTCTTTTATAGCTCCAAGAAAGTTCAAAAATTACAATAAACACCATGTTTTGTGAATTTTGATGAAAATAGCCCTAGTCTAACTAAAATCAACTAAAAAACACCCGTAATGGTGTCCAAATATAACATAAACAAAACTAAATCCTAGAAGTTGATAAAGTCTAAGAAAAACTAGTTTGGAGGATCCACGATCAATGGCCCGATCATGTGATCCAACAGCCCGATTGTCATATCCCTCCAATCTAATAGTCTGGATCACTCCGTAAAGCAACCTATGTGCATCTTCCCAATGTGGGGTCTTCCAGATGCTCGCACATGCACGTGAGGTCTTTAGCACGATCGCGGGTACTCGCCTAGACGAAGGAAAATCGGTGCAGCCCGCCTCCTCCTTTGATACGTACGCAAGGGTGTACGTGACATGATGTCCTCATCAGATTTAACCTGGTGTGTCGGCGAAGATTTTAATGTAGTTCATTTGTCGTACGAGAGATCTAACAGTGGTCATGTTAATCGTAAAATGAAAATTTTTTTCTGAATGGGTGGCACATCATGAGCCTGTTGATTTTCCTTAAGGTGCCAATTTTACTTGAACAGACAATCAAGCAAAACCTATACTTTCTCACCTCAACAGATTTTTAGTTTCACCTGATTGGCTTCAAAAATTTCCTTTAGGGCCTTTTGGATAATGGACTACTGTGGTAATGTAATGTAAAACTCACATCATTGCATCTTGTCGTTGATTGGATATCGCCAACTGTCAAATCATGGTAATCTTTCGGAATCACAGCAAAAAACGAATGGGCAAAGGTGTGTTCATGTGCCATAATTTTGTGGGCCACGCCATGATGTATGTCTTATATCCACACTGTCCATCCTTCTTGGGTGATCATTTTATGGAATGAGAAGAATAATGAGGTGGATCCAAAGCAAAAATGGACCACACCACAGAAAGCAATTGAATTGAACACCTACCATTACAAACTTCTTGGGCGCATAAAAGTGTTGGATCTTCCTCATTTTTTAGGACATGCCTTAAAATGATATTGCAAAATGGAAGGATGATGTGAATACGATACGTATTAATGAAAGTACATCCACGTATATCTAACCACCAAGAATACTATACAGATGGAAAGTGTACCTGTGGGAGTATTACGTACAACCAGTATTATGGTTTACCTTTACCTACTGCGGTAATGACAATCAATACTCATTTACCATATATTACAACACATTACTGTAGTAATCAGTAATCCAAACACACCCTTAGTGAATCAATGTGCCCTGTTGCGGCCTATATCCAATCATAGACCTATTGTTTTGTAAGTGACAGATGCCAATTGGGGGCCCAGACAATTCAGATTCGACTTAGCCTAGTTGGAAATCAAGGGGTTCAAGCAACTAGTAATAGAATGGTGGACTTCATTCGAAGTGGATGGTTTTGCAGGATTCAAATTAAGTCACAAGCTCAAGATGCTAGAAGAAAGAAGTCTTGGGTGCTGGACAACCAGAATTTGAATCTATTTTGATGAAGATTCACGAGTTCAATATTATGGAAGAGGGCAGAGGGTTATCGAGGATGAAGAGAGATGTGAAAGATGGGCATTATCGCTGAAATACTCAAATTTCTCTGAGGAAGAAGAAATCAAACGGAGACAAAGGTTTAGGGCATTGTGGCTAAAAGAAGGGGACAAAAACACTCGTTTCTTTCACATGATGGTCAGCACTTGAGCCAAGGTTAACATAATTAGTAGTTTGGTGACTGAGGGATCCAGAACTACAGATAAGGATCAGATCTACAACTCCATTGTTTACTTCTACAAAAATCTGCTTTCCCGCAACAATTGGTCCAAACCACACTTGGAAATTTTAATTTTCCTCAGTTGTCTTTAAAGGATTCTTATTCTCTCGAAATGCCTTTTTCAAAAGGTGTCAAAAAGGCTCTTGATTCCATGTGTGGGGACAAGGCCCCCCCGGCTTGGACGAGTTCTCGATGAAGTTCTTTTAGAATTTCTGGCCGGTGGTTAGGAAAGATGTAATGGATTTAATGTAAGAATTTTTCAAGAGAAGTCGTCTCCCAAAGGAACTTGGGGCTATTTTCATTGCTCTAATTCCCAAGATAGAAGGAGCAAAGTACATTAAAGACTTCAGGCCGATAAGCCTAATTGGAAGCCCCTATAAAATCCTCGCCAAAGTTTTTCCCTCTAGATTCAAAAGAGTTCTATCTCAAGTCATTTTGGATAACCAAAGTGCCTTTATAGTAGATAGGCAAATTTTGGAATAAACCCTCATCGCCCACAAATGCATTTACTCTAGGCATAGGGAAGGGAAAAGCGGTTTAGTTTGTACGGTAGATATTGAAAAAACTTGTGAGCACGTCAATTGGGAATTTATTAACTACATGTTGGGGAGGCTTGGTTGTGGCTTTAAATGGAGGGGTTGGATACAAGCTTGCATTCAATCACCCTATTTCTCCATTTTGATTAATGAGTCCTCCAATGGCTTCTTCACTTCTCGTGAAATTAGGCAAGGGAATCCATTACCTCCGTATCTTTTTGTGGTGATTGGGGAAGCTTTTAGTAGGATTCTCCAAAGAGCCAAGGAAAATGGCCTAATCTTTGGTTTTAGAGTGGCGAACGCGAGAATGCAAATTTCTCACCTCCAATATGCGGACGATACAATTCTTTTTTGTGATGCAAACGCGACTTCGATCGATAATCATCGAAAGATAGTGGTTTGTTTTGAAACGGTTTCAAGCCTAACCGTCAATGTATCCAAAACAGAACTTTCAGAGATTCATGTGGATCGCGATCATTTGATGCAAATTACGACAGTCTTTGGATGCAAAGGGGCTGCTTTCCCTTCTACCTATTCAAGCTTCCACTTTGTATTGGAAAATCAGCGAAACACTTGTGGGATGAAGTCTTTGAAAGAATTGAAAGTAAGCTTTCTTCATGGAAGGGTCGGTATCTCTCTTTGGGAGGCCGGATAACTCTCATTCTGGATGCTCTCTCTAACATGTAAGATTACTCCAAGATCGGTGGTCGACAGAATCGATAAATTGAGAAGGGATTTCTTATTGAAAGGATCCAATGAGAAAAGAAGATTTAACTTGCTCTGATTGGAAGAGGTTTGTAAACCAGTAAATGAAGGGGTAGGGTTGAAAGATCTCGATGTTATGAACATAGCCCCCCTCTTGGTAAATGGCATTGGAGATTTGGGTCCAAAGTGAGCAAATTGTGGAGGGAACTTTTAGTTTCCAAATATAGTACTCAGTCGGGCGAATGGAGTACAAAGAGCTCTTCTCTCTATAGAACTACTAATATTTGGAGGGCCATTGTGTCAACAAAGCAGAGGTTTCAGGAAGGAGTGTCTTTTTCTGATTGGAAAAGGGAACCGTATTCGATTCTAGATGGATGTTTGGTGCAGGGATCGGCCATTGATTAATCTCTTTCCTAGAATTGACAATATATCTTCTGATCACCTCATTCATGTGGGTGGTTGTTATACTTTCAGTGGAGGATGAGGAATCTGTGGATCACTTGTTTATTTTATTCCTCGTCAACTGGCAAGAGGCATGCACTCATTTGTTGTTGATGTTCAGCACTAATAGGCTTTCTAGTGGCTCCTTTCGGTGATATTATTAATGGTTGGAATGGAGGACATTTTACTAGTAATGAGAGAATTTGTGGAAGATGGTGCCTTTCACACTTATCTGCACCCTATGGAAAGAGAAGAGTCAAGGGATAATTTGATAATATAGTTTCATCAGCAGAAATCAAAAATGGAAAAATGGTGTCTCCAATCATTGATTGGGCTGCAGTCTTGCTGGAGTTTCAGGTGTTTATAATGAGAAATTCCTTCAAAACTGGAAAAGGCTAATAGCGGAAGGCAAGAAAGAATGTAAGCATAGAGTGGAGTGGGAGCCTCCTCGCATAGGGCACCTACTGTTTAACTTCAGTGGGAGTTCCAAAGGCAATCCAGGTCATTGAGTGGTGATTATTCATAGTGGCGGTATCCTAAGGCACGTTCCAACTTCCAAGCCCTGTGGTTATGTGGGGACTAATGAGAGGGAAATGTCCCCTATTCAAGAAATTTTGAGTATCATATACCGTCGAAAGCTGACACCCACATCGTTGAAGGGGATTCTAGCACTGCAATAATTCGGTTTCTTACAAAGCAGCCAGACCATGGAAGCATGTTTAGTGTCTAGCTGGGATAAAGAAAACATGTACTCAAAGATGGATTGTTTTACTTCAGAGAGAAGGAAAAGAGGTGAAGATACTCTTGGGAAAGTGAGAACTTCAGTGCCTCTCCCATAATGTTGTTTTGCACTTTTGTTTTCAGTTTTTCTTTTTCTTTTTCTTTTTACTTTTTTTAAGGATAACTTGACTTCGTTATATATATATAGGAATGCTCACCTGCGCACCTTCTTACTTGAGAGCCCGTGCGCAAACACGTGTCATGGGCACGGAATCTGAATGGTCCATGTGATGCGGCACCCCCTGAAACCTCACAAGCCCAATTTTCAGCCCAATACAAAACTCTGGTGGGCCATGGCAAAAGGAAACAGTTTCCTCCCTTGATTTGCATTTCTCTTTGCTATGGCCCACCAGAGTTTTGGATCAGGCTGAGAATTGGGCCCGTCAGGTTTCGGGGGGTGCCACATCACGTGGACCGTTCAGATTCTATGTCCATGACACGTGTGCAAAGGTGCGCACCGGTGCTCACGTAAGAAGGTGCGCAGGTGAGCATTCCTCTCTCTCTCTCTCTCTCTCTCTCTCTCTCTCTCTCTCTCTCTCTCTCTCTCTCTCTCTCTCTCTCTATATATATATATATATATATATAAACACCAAGGGAAAATTTCTTGATGAACACCCTTATGCCATTCCCTTAAGACATCCTTGATTTGCTAATGTTTTTTTTTTACACAAACACTCACACCCACACACACCACATGCGCACTTGAACCCACGACTTCAATGTCGAAACTCACAGAGTCTACCACTAAGCCATAAGTAGAGACCCTTGATTTGCAAATAGTTACACCTAGCAAAATATTATAAACCCACCAAACAACTTGTGAGTGATCTTTCTGCAAATTAGAAAGCTTCCAAATGAATTTCTAACTTGTTGCACAACATCCTATGTTTGTTCAGTTTTAAACAACATTTTGGTTCTCTCAAAAAAAAAAATAATAATAAAGGAAAGAAACTCAATTGTGAATAAAACAATAATAAAATAGATACAAGAAAACAAATAGTGAAACTGTAAACCATCTTATTGTAATATTTCCTGTCAAGTTGTGTGATGCATTGAATCTTGTAACAGAGATTTTTGGGGCATGGTTCACCTATGGTGGAGTCCCTCATATCACCATCTAGATCACTTAACCATGGGCCACACTTGTACAGACATAGGACCTAAGGAGACCTTTGGTATCATTGGGTCAAGAACCTGTCTATGCACATTATCCATTACTCGGTGTGTCAGCTCAAATGTGTGGGTAGATGTCCCCAATATATCGGGACCAATCCGATGGATCCGAACAGAAGGTCACGATCGGGCCGGATCGAGTTGGCCCAGTCAGATCCGACCGTTCATCGGATCGAGTTCGAATCAATGTCAATCTGGACCGATCCGATCCAGAATCCGATCCAGAATCTGATCTAATTCGATCCGGATGGGGTCTATTAATAAGTATACATGGCTCATTTTTGGTTTAATACCATAAAATGATCTTAAAAAATAGATGGACGGCATAGATGAAATAAATACATTATGGTGGGGTCCACATAACACCGACTACGAGCCATTGGTTGGTGGTAGGGGAGCAGCCAACCCGTCCTCTCAGCACATGGCTCTAGGTGCGCATTGAGCACCGAGTTATGACTGTCTAACGCAAGGAGAAGCAGACTGGGTAGCGAGTAACTCACTATGGTTACTATATTAGGTAAACTCTGTGAGACCCACCATAATATATTTATTTTATCCGCTCCGTCAATCCATTTTAATAGATAAATTTAGGTGTTGATCCCAAAATGAGGAATATCCAATGTTCAAATGGACCACACCAAAGGAAATAGTTGAATTAAACGTCTACCATTGAAAAATTCTTGGGAGCCATAGAAGTTTTGGATCAAGCTTATATTTTTTTTCCCTTCATCCATGTATGTATGATGTAATGAACAGTTTGGATGACAAATAAACATCATTGTGGGGTCTATCAAGGTTTCAACGGTGGAAATCATTATCCCCACTGTTTCCTGTGGTATGATCCACTTGATCTTTGTATATGCTTCAAGTTTGGGCTCAACCCCTTAAATTAGATGGAAAAACGAATGGACGGAGTGGATAGACTACGTACATTCAAGGTGGGCCCAATTGAGTTTACTCACTACAATAGGAGCCTTCTGCAGCAATCCGATTTCCTGAGGGAGGATTTCTTGAGGTAGAAGATAAAGAAGAGGCAGATTGGCAGCAGCAGGTGTACCACGCACAGTTATGATGTATTGACATCAGCAAGTTCTATGGGTCCCATCATGAGGTATGTGTTACATCCAAACCGTCCATCCATTTGTGAGCTCGTCTCAAGGCTTGAGCCAAAAAATAAGATAGATATAAAGATCAAGTGGACCACACTGCAAAAAGGCAGTGGGGGTTGAATGTCTACCGTTAAAACTCTTTTAGGGGTCACAGAAGTTTCAGATCAATATGAAATTTGTTTTTCCTCTTCATCCATGTAGTCGTGACCTTATTAACAAATTGGATGGAAAATAAACGTTATGGTGGGCCCTACGAATTTAATGGTAAAAATCATATTTTTTATTTTTTAAAATTTTTAGAAGATGGATCCGAACTGTACCTAACCCGATCCGAATCGGTTTTTCTGACCGAGTCAGACTCGGTTCGGGTCAAGCTAGCAGTGCAACGGATCGGATCGAGTCGAAGGACCTGGACTCAGTCCCGGATCGGATCGAGTTCAGTCTGTGCATTGAAAATTCCGGACCGAATTGAGTTGTACCCAATCCTGTCTGACTCGACTCGATGCCCACCTCTAATCAGAAAGAAAGATAGCATTCGCCAGAAAACAGTTAGCTGCTGCGACAAGCTTTCCCATAGGCATTATGCAAATATAACAATGCAATTGAAATGCCAAAAAGCACCTGAAAACACTCAACAGACATCATCCATCTTTAGAACAATAAAGATGGAATAAATAAGAGTTCAAGTAACAGTGGCTTACCTGAAGAAGTATGTGTAAAAAGTAAATGAAATCAGTTATGCTTCTAACGACTGCAATTGCTGTAGCCAATGACCAGTTGAGAACTATACACTTGTTATCCTGGTGTCAAAACAAACAAAATCAAAGATATGTGTTAAAAGTAAATGAAATCGGTTATGCTTCTAACAGCTGCAATTGTTGTAGCCAATGACCAGTGAGAACTATACACTTGTTATCCTGGTGTCAAAACAAACAAAATCAAAGATATGCAATAAAAGAAGAAAATAACCAAAACTTTCACATAATTGTACATGGGAGGCCCTGAACGTTTGAGCAGAAGTACACATTCAAACAGTGTTCACAGCAGCACAATCGTAAAATTTACAATGGATCTAGTAAAAGAAAGGAGAGAGACAAAAGTGATCCAAATCGTACATAACATATGGTGGGTCCATGGTGGATGGGAGATATACTGCATACTCCCCCCATCAGACAATCCTAACCATCAAATCGGGCACCATTAAATGAGACCATTGGTTGTAATGGTTTAGTTTCTTAGGGCAGCTAGGATCATTAATATGGAATATTTTGGAATTTGGGGCATGGTTCAACCTATGCCCAACAGAACAGTTGCTTATATTACTTAAAGGTGGGGCCCACCTTTACAATTACCAGATCAAACAAAAACAAACACCATTCAATACAATCAAGCATCATAAAATAGTAGCTCGATGTAATGTAGTCAAAGTATCTGTAATATATAAAACTGTAAGTATACATATAACTATAAATAAAATGATATCAAAGAAAACTAAAATAAAAGAAATGCACCCACCAGATTAACATAACAACAGGCTCTCCAAGGAAAATTATGGACACTAACACAATACCAAATGATAATGTTGTTTCCCTAATAATACTCACCAAAAAATTTTGAGACCAAATACCACCTTAAACAATGAGAAGAGGGCAACATACGAGAGCACAATCCGACCTAAAGATGTGAAAATCTTTCAAATGAAATTAAATCGTGAAGCCTTCAACATGAAAAGCAACAAGATTATACCTCATCTACGGACAAAAGGAAGAAGAATAATGGGTCTATGAAAATCGCCACCAAGCAAGAAATGACGAAAAATTTGTTCCACCGTTGCACAAACTTGGCATGAGGGTTCATGATGCCAGGGACAAACGAATTTAGAAAGTCAATAGATCTCCTCACCCAACCTTTGGCATCCCCATATAAAGCATATTGGAACTGAGAACAAGCACAACCAAATGATACGTCAAAAGGGTGTTAGTGAAGATACATCAATATCGGTTACAAAAATAAATCAATTGGGTGATAGAAAGCATTTTCAATTAAATGCTTTTATTTCGACCTAGATTAAAGATATGCAAGCCAACTATGGGGAGAGAAAGCACCTTAGAGTCGAATACAGCTGAAGCTCTTGAATTCTTTTCTGCAGCTTTGGCATCATAATACGTTGGGCAAGTTGTGCAATAAGGATCATTGCATTTCCCCAATGGCCCTGACCTCAATAAATGTTCGTTCTTGCCAGCAACATTGCCATGCAGCCAGTCCACTTGAGTCATTCCTTCACCAGAAGAAAATTCTTCGGGTGCAACCGCAGGTGCTTTGACACCCAATCTCCCATTCTTTGGTCGGGAAAAGTTCTCGAATTTCTGGTTGCTATTTAAAGGCCCACTAAAAGGTACAAATGGAGCTCTTCTTTCGTTCCGCAAAGGACCAGTATGAGATACAAGGCTGTTTTCATTTTCATAAAACCCCATTCCGTTCATTGATATGGACATGGAGGCACTCCTAGTAGTAGTCCTAGTATGAAACCTTTCCAATTCCACATCCATGCATTCATCTGATAGTTGAGAACGAGTGTCTGATAACATGGGCACCTCATCTTTGTAACCACCTGCCATTTTTCAAGCCCTGGACCTGCAAATTAAAAAATAAAATCATAACTTTAGCAATGATAAGCAGAAGTCAAATAAATGAAGTTCCCTATAGTTGGGTTATTCATAATTTAAAGCAAGATACTGCCTAGTATAAAAGAGAAGTTAGAAACTTAGAATCTCAAAAGAGAATTTGTTGCATGTTAATATCCTCTATGCTGACCAGAGAAAGTGCTGTGCATCAAAACGCAGATGATATCTATTATAAAAGACCTCCGTATGAGGTACTAAATGATGCCCAATTACACAAAGCTGCTTTTTTGGACCCAGAAATGGTAGATGCCAGGCCCACCATTTGCTAACCTAAGCCATAGTCGAGTGGACCCAGCCATGGGAAGGGCCATGCCCGAACATCTTCCCTATCAGATGAACCGATCCTTCAGATGTGTAATGAACTAACTACAACCAAAGGTCCACATTTAACAGGTGCTCAATCAAGCAGTTGGGACCATCTGTTGAGGGAGATTTTTGGAGTATCTCCATTCTCCACTAATAGTTGGGACCCACAATTGAAGTTTATTAAATTACGCAAATACTCAATCGAAGAATGTCTGAACTCCTCATCAAAACATCTTATATGTATACATAACTGCAGAAAATAAGCAACCTCTGTTACAAGTTAAAGAACAATTAGATGCACACATACTTCAGCAAAGACATTCCACTGATGAGAAATTTGCGGAGTAACAGGTTTGCCAAATGATTTAAATTTAATGCATGTAAGAGAAGTCTCTACAAATGGGGCCCGCGGTCCAGTAATCCAGACCATTGATCTGATAGGCCCAACGTGAATAGGCCATGACACAAGAATCCTCCAAATTAGAAGATCCTAGCCATCCAATCTGTCCCATTTCCCACTTGAGGAGCAACATTGATATTGTTTTCTTAGCCATCTATTTGCAGGGCACCAATTGAAGAGGTTAGCATGGTCGCATCATATTGATTATTGGGCACAGTGCATTCACTGTATGGCCCACCAGATCAATGTTCTGGATTGCCAAACCGCTCTGTATAAATAATTTCACATTAATTTGCAGGAAATAACGGCCCACCATGAAAATGAATCCAACCAGTTCATCATGCCAGCCAGTCGCACCGGCACATCGAGTCAGACCATCAGCTATCAATCGATTCCAACTGAATGGACAACCGAACCGCCCCAATTTTCATATAAGGTGGTTACATAGCCTTTTCCCATGGCTCTGATGGTCTACACGTGTGACGGTAGGCAGGAAATTACAGGGATGTCTGTGAAAGATTCACATACATTGACAGTATTTTTAAGTATCAAGATTCAAAACTGGATAGAATAAACATACTATTATTATTATCAATTCTATCATTAATAGAAACAGAAAAGAGAGCTAAAAATAAATTTTAAAAAAGAAAAAAGGAAGTGATTCTTTAACAAACCTATTCACATAAAGAAGACTCGGAAATCACTGTAAATCCAGGAATCGGGAAACGAACTCCGGAAATGAACGAATTCCTTTCTGCAAAGGAATAAATCTCTCTCTCTCTCTCTCTCTCTCTCTCTCTCTCTCTCTCTCTCTCTCAATTTCCAAAAGAGGGGAGAAATGGGAGAAGAATCACTCTCTCCTTCTCTCTCTCTCTCTCTCTCTCTCTCAATTTCCAAAAGAGGGGAGAAATGGGAGAAGAAATAGAAAAGGATTAGTTTAGAGAGAGAGAGCTGATTGTAGAAAATGCAACGAAAGAGAGTTCGAGTGTGAAGGCTCTCTCCTCTCTCCTCTCTCTGTGTACACACGCATACACGCCACACGTTCTTAGCATCTGACAAGAGAGTGGGGCATCGGAAGTGGGAATAAGGTGGCTCCCACAGAGAAAAGAATCGCCGGTCTATAGAAAAAATTCCGACGGTCCATGTTCAGAGTACACGTGTGGACCACGAGGAGAAATCCTAACACACGGTGGGAGATATCAGAAATGCACGGCTCGGATGTCCCGGATGCTTGCCAGTTTGCGTGTAGCGATACGTGTGGAGAGGGCTGCGGTTAGGAAACCTTTGCCTTCTCGGTGCTGACTACTTCTTGACAAGGGATGTTACAAGCCTGCGACGGACGGCGAAAGGATATCAAACCAACTGGAAGATAACAAAAGAGAGAGAAAGGAATTGTAGACCGTTGATCGTATGGGGCCCACCTCGAATTGGGATGAAATCAAAACTTTCGTAGGTTAGAACACTCGAGCTATACGATGTGTGGCCTTTTCATATGGGCCATCTGTTTATTAGGCCATTTATTGAACGGATGGTAACATTTGTTGTAGGATATTTTCACGGAATCAACGTCTACGATTGTTCTCATAAAATCGATGGCCATCGGTTTATTAGGCCATTGATTGAACGGACGGTAGCGTTTGCTGTAGAATACTTTTGAGGAATCAACGTCTACAATCGTTCTCATAAAATTGACGACCTGGATTACCGTTCACGGTCTTTGTGGCATCTGGATTCACATGTTGATGGTCAGCACCCCAACTTTGCTGAGCTTGACTTTGGCTGCCACCTCGGAACCAGCAATGTGGGTGACAACCTGGCCGTAGGGGCCACCTCGATTAATGAATTGTATATCCACTCCGCTCATCTATTTTTCCAGCTTATTTTAGGTCATTGTCCCAAAATTGAAGAGATAAAATTTTTAGGTGGACCACACCTCAGGAAACGGTGGTTATTTACCATTAAAATCCTTTTGTGGCTAATAAAAGCTTTTATCAAGCTGATATTTGTTTTTATTTTTCATCTAGGTCTGTATGACCTTATCAACAGGTTAGATGGCCAATAAAGATTAAGATGGACACTAAAAAGTTTTTAATTTTCAATTGTGGACTGTCAATGACTACTGTTTCAATTGGTGTGGTCAACGTAAAAATTTACGTATGTTTAATTTTTCATATGATATCATAAAATCATCTAGAAAAACATGTGGACGGCGTGGATATACAATTAATAGATCGATGTGGGCCCTAGAGTCAGGGTCTCACCCACATGCCGGGTCGCAGGCAAGCCGCGCTCAAATTATCTCCGGAATAGTTATTTGATACTCGGGCAGAGTATGACGCTTGATGCTAAGGCACTCCTAAGCTCTATTCCATGAAACATATTAACCAAATTCGAACCGACTGAACTGTGGAAAGAGATACGCATAAGATATGATCCCAAAATCAGAGTGGTTGAGCAATCTTAACCTCTGATCTGTGGACACAATTTTCTTGAAATAAGATCCGTGGACAACTTTTATTTTTAACCGCCCAATAAATGAGCACTAATCCAATGGTCAGTTAATCAAATAAGCCTGATTTTTGGTTAATGACACATCTAAACCACGACATACAATATGGACAGTTTAATTTGAATTATTTATATTTCAATACGCCATTTGTAAGTAATTTCTAAGAGCCCACGTACCATCCATCACGCTCTGCCTGAGTATCGAAGTCTTTCACGAGTAAAAGAAATGCCTGAGTTAGGCCCTTTCAGGCGCTGCCGCGTTCACACCTGCTGCTTTCGGCGAGGAACAGCGCAGTGCAGTAGATTGCGTCGCACCGAAATGTGTAGATCTCTGTATGTATTTCGTATACATTACAGTGTATATAAAAATCTAGACCGTCCATTTGTTGTAACTATCTATGGATGGAAATCCAAACCGATATTATTCATTGGATTATTCATTGGACTTTCAGAGTTCAAACTTACGGTAGAAAACAAATGGCTTTAGCGGGAGACATTCATTGGTGAAAAGTGCAAGAAATGAAGCCTTTGATTGTCTAATACCGCATTTTTCGAATCAATTTCCTTTCAAAATATGGCTCACTCGATGGATGGTCCTGATCGGCATGCAATCTTGACATCCATACCGCAGAGAGATGACTCTACGATATTCTGGCTTGCGTACCGTCTCATTCCTTGCGAAGAACAGATACAAATCCTGCTTTCCGCACTCGTGTAAAAGCGCACGTGTTTATGTAGCTCGTGTAATCGATCGGTGCCGTTCATCAGTCTTTTCCGACGGCGTATGATTCAAGTCGTTAATTCAACCTTAGGGTTGGTCCAGAAATGTGTTAGTGAGTAGAATGCATATTGATGGAGTATTTCCATTTAGTGTATATTTTTCCACTTGATTATGGTTTTATGATTACTAAAACGTGCATTTCAAAATAATAATGTTGGGCCCAGTAGATGGACGGATTGGATCCGATGTCCAAAAAATAATTTGATGCGTGCGGGTATGGAAGGATTCGGATGGATATTCTCGCGAGTAAACCATCGTATTTAACAGTTCATCATAGCTTATCGTTTTGAGTTCGTTTTTCCTCTATTGCGAGTGATTAATCTGCGTGCGTTGCAACCCGTTGGGGCACACACGTGAGATATTCCGATGATTTGAACCTTTCATATTCTCCTTTTCTCTGTAAATAAAACTATTTCCAATGATCATGCTTCATACAAAATCCAAACCTTTGATCTTTAGAGTCGATCACAGCCACTGAAATTCACCGTTTCATTGACAGGTAGTGATAATCATAATTATTCATTCAGAGTAAGTTACTTACAGTGAAACTACATCATAGACAGTTCAGATAATATTTCCGTCCAGCATGTGGGCCCCATTAGGGGGTGGTACAAACTGGTTGCTGAGTCGCGACGGACGCAAGACAAACTCCCCGTATTCATTTGTCAAGATCGATAATTAGGCTTTGACTTGCTAATTTTATTTTACTAAAGAGAAATGATCTAGTGCACTGTGAGCGTATCGAAACCTTTCAATACACCTAGTTGTATTTGGATTCTTAGACATATGAATCACATATCAGGACCATCCATTAGGTCCAATCATCTCTATTTCCTTTAATATAGCTGTAGGATGGTCCTAAGCGTAAGTGCCTGGACTGTCTTCTATGGACAGTCCTGTCCATCCATTTTTCCTGCCATTTGACTGTATTGTGTGAACATCCAGACCATCCGAAATACTATTTTTCTTGAGAAAACGTATGAAGAATGGGACTGGACTAATGGACGCTTCAGATGAATGATGCGGATGTAAACGAGCCCAAAGCCAACTCGTGCATGGAAAGGTTTACAGGCACTAAGTCCACTTGATCATTTCTCCTACGACGTGGAATGTCTTCAGGCGCGGGGATATGTCTAGGATCCTCGGGACCGAGGTCATCCTCATGAGGCCTGTTAAGGGTGGGCCCAATCAGAAGTGTGTGGTATCCCAGCCAATCCGCTTCCCAAAAATTGCCGAATGAAGTTAGGGCCTGTTTGGGAGCGTGGATTTGGAACCCCCTGGATTCGCTACCCCCAGGATTGGAAACCCCCTGGATTGGCAATCCTCTCGGTGTGTTTGGCACCTTGGAGTGTGAATCAACTTTAATTTAAAATACCTATAGATGGTATATTTACGGGGGTTTGAATTTAATTACTAAATCAACTTTAATATCCCTAATTAGTGAGATATATAATTTTTGACACTATGGTTGTGATAAGCCCGCTAAAATATATGCTTTGCCTAAAAATGATGAAATTCCAAGTCTCAGATGGACCGTAAGCACAA